>NW_027187419.1:4648516-4708926 GCF_028583685.1 Petaurus breviceps papuanus | reverse complement strand
CATCTGCTATGTGCCATGTGTATCCCAGGTTACTAATAAATTCTTATCCTTTTTTAAGCATTTCTCTTCCGTATAGGGTTTATTCCTTTGAACTAGGCAAATGCTGGGAGCCCTATGCCTGTGGATAGTGCTGCCAGATTAGGTAGGTTAGTGACTAGAAGGGGATATGGATAGAGCATCGGGCCAGGAACCAGGAAGACCCGAGTTCACATTTGACCTCAGACACTAGCTGTGTGGACCCTAGCTGGGCAGGTCATGTTTGCCTCAGTCTCCTCATCTGTAAAATAGGGATAATAACACCACTACCTACCTCCTAGGGTTATTGTGAGGATCAAATGAGATAATATTTGCTCAAAAAAATACTTAGCCCAGTGCCTGGCACATAACAAGTGCCCTGGACATGTTAGCTATCGTTATTCTTAGGCAGACCTGACAAGCACCTGTACCTGTGATGGGTCATTATGGGTTATTACATGCCTTGTTGAGACTGAGACGTGTCAAAGTGAAAAGTGTCTTGGTTTTGGGGTAGCCAGGCTAGTGGAGTTCAGAATCTCCCCTCTCTGTCCCACCCCCCAGCCGTCTCCCGGATTCTCACCAGCTCTGGTGAGCCAGGCCAGTCCCCGGGCAGCAGGCTGGCAATCTCGGAGGCTGTTTATTGTTGGGCCGCGTTTGGGTTTTGTTGCTGCACTCGGGTTTTCTGTTTTGGTACAGCAAAGACTTTGAGGAGATAAACAGAGATCATTTTACACCTTTTCTATTATGACAAATACATATTGCGAAACATTGCCGCTTCCCAAATGTTTGTGTTGCACAGTGGCGAGGAATTAACAGCTATGCAGCTCCCTCAGAAGCATGTACTTCATTTACACATCAGAATATTTTTTGCACTGTTCAGTAAAATAAAACTGAGAAGAAGAGAAAAAGCCATGCACACCCCCTTCCTCCCCGCCCCCCCCTTCCCAGCACAATCCTTGTGTTCTATATCAGGAGTGTCCTAAATTAGTAAGTAGTTCTTTTAGTCCTGATAAACTGATAAATACCATTAATGGCTTAATTTATACTCTGAGCTTGAAATTTGACACATGGACACTATCTTGGCTCAGGAAACATAACTGGTTGTGTGCCAGAGGTTTTAATGACCGATCAGTAATATAAATTGCTGCATCACTGAACAGAAATAGCTTCTCTGTGTCATTTGATCTGGAAACTTCTCTGGCCAGGCAGCAGTTAATAAATTTTAAAATAATTACCCCCTTTATTCAAAGTCAAACTAATTAGGAGTAGGTTTTACAAATCATAATGTTGTTCAAACCACTGTATGTTGCCATTTGGGACCCAGGCAAGAGATTCAGGCCCCTGGACAACAGAGCAGATCGGGTGGCATTAATTAGAGGACAGGGGAGACACCCTGATGGTTGAGGGGGGAGGGGAGATAGTACTCAGCCTGACCATGGGGAGGAAGGAGGGAACTATTGCATTTTGGAAGCCCTCTGGACGGGCCTGTAAGATCCCTTTGGCTACCATTTTTGGCTTAGGGAAACAGAACAGACCACCCAGCTGTTGGTTTTGAGGTGAGTCCCCAAGATGAGGGGACAATCTTGAAAGTAGGCTATTTTTAGAAGCTGTGCATGGGATATTTTTTTTTCCTGGAGCTCTTTCCAGATAGGAGAGGCAACCCCTACTCTTCTACCTGGAAGCATTTAGGTGGAACGCTGGGCCTGGAGTCAGGAAGACCTAGGTTCAAATTCAGCCTCAGATACTTACTAGCTGTGTGACCTTAGGCAAGTCAAAGTCACTTAACCTCTGCCTCAGCTTTCTCAACTATAAAATGGGGATAATAATAATATTTAACTCCCAGGGTTGTTGTGAGGATCAAATGAGATAATATTTGGGTTTGTTTTTTTTAAATAAGCCATTTAGTACAGTGCCTAGCACATAGAAGGCACTCAATACATGCCTCCCCCCTTTTTTTTTTGCTGCTTTTTGGAAGGCAATTGGGGTTAAGTGACTTGCCCAAGGTCACAAGGCTAGTATTTGCGTTAGGTGCCTGAGGCTGGATTTGAAATCAGGTCCTCCTGACTCCAGGGCCGTTGCTCTATACACTGTGCCACCTAGCCACCCCACCTCCTTCTTTCTTGTCTTCCTGCTTTCTTCTCTCCCTTTCCTTCCTCCTTTTCTTGATCTATATGGGATCAGCTCATATAAAAGCTAGTGAATAGAAAGGATTGGAAGAGGGCCTGGTCTAGAGCAGGGTTCTGTCATGGACCTTTTTGGCCCTTTGGGACAACCTGTGGACCCCTTCTCAGAAGGAGGTTTTTAATTGTAAAAAATAAAATACATATGATTACAAAGGAAAAAAATTAAACTGAAATATAGTTGTCAAGCTATTTTTTTTGAGGTGTTACAGACTCCAGATTAAGGGATCTTACCCTGCATTAGAAGATCTTGTCAATTGTGGGGAGTGGGGGAGGAGCGGGATGATTTAAAAGACATACTTACCATGTGGACTTACAAAAAATGGTAATACTGATCCCACAGACCTAGGGTCAGAGGGTGAAACCCAGGCTCCCCAATGCCCCATTAAAGGATTGCATCATTGTTTGAGACTTTCAGTGGGACCCATTCCCCTACCAAGTTGGCAAGCAAACCCTACCTCCCACCCCCACTCCCTGGGAGCTTAAGGGAATAAATCACAAGTGGAATGCCCAGCTGCTACTTTTTTTTCCCCCAGTTACTGGGGTATCTAGAACAGGGGGTTCTCAAGGCGCAGTCCCTATGGAGACTGTGCCCTCTCACCAGGCAGATGTTCTGAACATTCCTTCTTGTGGGTATGGACCAAATAAGGCCCCTGGGTGGGGGGGATAGAGGTGTCACATACACTGTGTAGGAGGGCAGAGACAGAATGAAGAAATGCAAAACAAGAAAAAACAGGGCACTCTAAATATCACTGATGACCTTGAAAAAACCTCTCAGAGCAGGGTTGGTTTATTTGTTTGAAAGCCCAGGGCCCAGAATGTCTGAGGATACCCCAGAGAGTTAACTGTTCTCTTGCCAACCTCTGGAGCTAACCTCTGAGCTCAGGAGACAGAAAAGATGGGTGTTTTAGCAGGATTGGATTTAATCAGGTTTTGTGTCTGTGCCTCAAGCATCAGGCATGGGCTTTCTAGTTAAGCATCAAGAGTGGACCCTGGTGAGCTGAGGAATTGATAGTTTCCTGTAAGTGGGGGTTGGGGGTGTTTCAGCTCACCTGTGCTGCTGCTACCATGGACAGGAGACTGAGGTTTCTGTAGCAGCTTTCAGCCCAAGTTAAGTCAACCCAGTCAACTTTTATTGAGCACCTACTATGTGCCAGGCATACAGAGGAAGGCAAAACCAGACCCTTTGCTATCCTTACTCCAGCCTACCCTACCCCAGCTGCCAGTGCCTCTTCTCTTCTCCAAATTTGTATGAATTTGTAAATATTTTTAATTTACTTGTGTGTGTACGTGTTGCTTTCCCTGTTTGTGGAGGAGGGGAGGTAAGTTTTTCAAGGTAGGGACTATTTCCATTTTTGTTTTAGCTTCCCTAGAACCTAGTATGTGCCTAACTTTATAGGCATTTAATGAATGATTATTAACTGATTGATAGATGAGTGTTCTAAAATCAACATGGTATTCTTTCTTTCTTTCTGTCTTTCTTTCTGTCTTTCTGTCTTTCTTTCTGTCTTTCTGTCTTTCTTTCTGTCTTTCTGTCTTTCTTTCTTTCTGTCTTTCTTTCTTTCTGTCTTTCTTTCTGTCTTTCTGTCTTTCTGTCTTTCTGTCTTTCTGTCTTTCTCAATCAGGGTTAAGTAACTTGCTCAAGGTTACACGGCCAGTTATTTCTGGGTGTGGTGCTGAGTGTCTGAGCCCGGGATTCGATCTCCAGGTCATCCCAACACTGGAGCCGGTGCTCTTACTCGCTGAGCCACCTGGCCGCCCCTAAGCAATTGGGGTTAAGTAACTTGCTCAAGGTTACACGGCCAGGTGTTTCTGGGTGGGTGCTAAGTGTCTGAGCCCGGGATTCTTTCTCCAGGTCGTTCTGACACTGAAGCCAGTGCTCTTACTCGCTGTGCTACCTGGCCGCCCCCCAACATTGGTATTCTGACAAATGTCATTTCTCTCAATCTTGTGGTTGAAGTCCAGACTAAGGTGACATGGATGGATTTAAGTGCAGGACTAAAGGCTCTACAGGTAGAAGTTGGGATAAGAGGAGTTATGAGGCTGATGTATGTCCAGGCTGTTCAGAGGTAGACTAGAGCCCAAGAGTGCCCAGGTCAAACCATGATCTCTAGACCTGCCATGATCATGGTCTGCCCTAGTCCATAGGAGTGTACAGAGTGATGAGAAATTACAGAGGGCTAGCCCAGATTAGAGTAGTCTAGGGGTTCACCTGCAAATGCAGATAGCCACCATACACTTTTACACAGTTAATATGCTCGCTTAGCCTCCTGCCTCCTATCCCTCCTTTTCCTCCCCTTCCCATATCAGAACAAATCAGCTTTTAAAGGCTCATGGGGGAAAGAAGTTTATTATTCAACGTTGACGGAACTCTTCTTAGACTTGGTTTTCTTGGTTTGAGTCTCCATTTTGCAGACTGGGCCCAGAGAGAGTAATTGGCTTGTTCACATTCAATTAAGAAGCCATTAAAAAGGTCTGGATCTAGAGTCCTGGAGTTCTGTTTCTTGGATCAGAGCTCTCTTACTAGGACCCACACTGCTTCCTTCCTCTTCTGTAAAATGAGAGGGCTTAGCCTAGAATGAGATAATACTGAAGTTTTCTCCTGGCTTACCATTCCTTCTTTGTACTTCATCACAAAACCAGATATTTTTCAGTGACTGGAGAAGAGGCTGTTTTTGTTTCCAAATTCCAATGTTGTAGAGGGAGTCATTCCACTAAATTAAGGTTCTTATCTACCTTATATTGGATAGACCCTTGTCATTATGGTTTATTCTGCTTTGCAGCAGCAGACCAAAGGCCAAGGGCCACCCCTATTCCATCCTAATGGAGGCTGGAAGGATTGGAGGGGTGGACTGGGCATACTGGTATGGCCCCATCTCTTCCCTCACCCCCAGCACATGCACACCACAGTAGTGCATTCATTCTCTTCTGAAGGAGTGAAGTGTTAACCCACAGCCTTTCTACCGGTTGCCTGCCGTGTTGGGCCCCCTCACACTCTAGACATGTTAATGATGCTTGAAAAAAACCTCCGAAAAAGTCTTTGGATGTGAACTTCAGGATGGAAAAATGAAGTCCTTGTGCTTTTTCCCTCCTTCCTTTGGGGGGCGGGGGTAGAGTTTTTCAGAAGAGGATCATCAGCCCTAGGACAGTGCTTGGTGTACCCAGAGGGCTGCCTGTAGGCCCTACTGCTCTCAGAGGCCTTGCAGAGGAGGATGAATTGGGCACTGAAGAGTGGTTGCAGGGTGTTCAGCTGAGCTGGCCTGGGTCCTACAGCAATAGGAAACTTAGCAACTGTTTTGGCTCATCTTCCTAGCCTTGGCCGTCTGGTGCCTGATCCTAGAGGGGGTAGGAATGGGGAGAAAGGAAATAATTTAACCTTCTTAAAATTGTACGAGAAAAGTAAAGTATCTTTGAGGTCCTGTCCAAAGGGTGTAATGGAGTGGGAGAGGAGAGAGGACTAGGAAAAAAAGGGGCAACAGGTAGACCAGCAGCCTAGACGACTGAATTCTGCATAGGCTGGAGTGACCTGGCCATTTAAAACATAATAGCCTTTGACTTTTTATAAATATCAGAGGTGATCTGTCTAGTATTTCTCTTGATGTGCCAAGGAATTTAACATGAGAAAGCTTGAGATGAAGAAATGTTGCAAAACGTCATAGACTCTTGGGAAACAGAATCATGTGCTGATATTTGTACAGTCGATTCACTAGCATAGCTTTACTCCTGACCTAATTTCATGCTGTTACTATAAAGGCATGTTTGAAGCCTAATATAGTTTTATTTTCCTAGCACATGTTTTGCAGCTCTGTTGGGGCCGCTCGTTGAGAACTGGGGAGGGTCAGCCCAACCTGCTCTGCCAGGAGAGTCAACTTTCTCCATTAGGAGCCCCCTGCTCCCCTTTCTTCCCAAAGCTAAATTTCTAGGTTCCATACTTTTTAGTCTGATCTCAGAGATCCTAAACCTCTCATTGTCCCCTTGTGGGGGGTACTTGGGAGGGGATCATAATTGACTTGAAGGTGGGGAGGTTTGGCAGAGAAAGGAGATTAAACTTCACATTTGGCTTGCCTGTAAAAGAAGCTCAATGTTTGTCATCGCAGACTTATATTAGAAGAAATTCAGAATGGATACCCAGATGCATCTAGGCATTAAGGCTTAGTGAGAAGAATACTGGGATGGAACTCAGGAAACCTAGGTTCTAGCCCCTGCCCTGACTTGCCACTAACCAGCTTTGTGACCTTGGTCAAGTCATTGACTTCTTCAGACTATAGTTTTATTTGTACAATAAAGGGTGGCCTAGAATGAGCCATCTTCTCAGGTCCCTTTGAGCTGTGACAGTGTTGGAGTCTAGCCTTGGCTTTGCCACCGCGTAATCTGAGCAAGCTCTGAACCATGCTGGGTCTCGTTTTTCTCATCTGAGATGAGATTTGGTGATTTCCAAGATCTCTTTAAAATTTGAAGCAATGAATCTAGCATCATCTCAGCTACTCATTCTCTTGGGAAAGTCATTTCACTTTTTTCTGCCTCATTTTTCTATCTGTAAAAATGAAGAGTTTGGACTAAGATCTCTGAGGGTCCCTCTAGCACATTCATGCTTAGTCTCTAAGCAAAGCCTGGGTTTCTACTACTTTATTCATGGTTTTTGTTCCTGGGGGCCTTTGGGGTCCAGCCTTCTTCCCCCCCCCCCCAGATAGGATCAAAGGGTCATAGATATAGAGGTGGAAAGGACATTTAAGGTCTTCAAGACCAGCCTCCACATTTTACAGATGAGGCCAGAAGAAGTCCCTTATTAGACATGATTCAATCTCAGGTATTCCTGACTCAAAGTCCATTCTTATACTGCCTTTTCCATTTCATAGGTAAATCACAGAGACCTAGAGAGATTACATGAAGAGTAGCTGTCCTGTGTTAAGGACTCTTGTCTTTAAGCAACTGAAGGTAGTGTTCTGAAACAGTGGCTAACGTGGAGGGTAGGGATTGATGGACACTTTGATTCTTGTAGATACCCAAAAGGGTAAAGGCAGATGGAGGTGGAGGGTGTGGATGGGTGTGGTAGTGATACTTTCTGCTCACAGCAGAACAAGAAGGTTAAGTGTTTATTCCTGTCACCACCACCCTCCTTGATCCTTTCTGGGGTCTCAAAGAAAGAGACATGAGGGTAGGACCTCCTAGAGTAAGAAACAGGATGAAGGAGTCAATGGAGTTACTCCCCCCACCTGCCTTCTTTATGCTGTTAAATGCCTCACTATAAATATTCATTATTCTCACTTGGGCCTTCATTTCTACATAGAATTCCTAGAATAATTAGGATTAGAACTTCTAGAATATGTAATATATAAAATAATTAGAATTCAGAATAATTTTTCCCTGATTGATGGTCTGTGTTTTGTCACAAGATTTGAAGCAGCTATTCAAAGCCTTATTTTCTCAAGACTCTAGACTAGGGCTGGAGAACCTGTGGCCTCAAGGCCACATGAGCCCTCTAGGTCCGCAAGTGCGGCCCTTTGACCAAATCCAAACTTCACAGAACAAATCCCCTTCGTAAAAGGATTTGTTCTGTAAAACTTGGACTCAATCAGAAGGCTGCATGCAATGACCTAGAAAGCCACAGGTTCCCCACCCCTGGCCTAGACCATATCACACCTCCTATCTCTCAACAGAAGACTTTACCTTTTAGTTTTCTAAAAAAAATAGAAGCCATACACGGTGAACTCCTTCTCCCCTACTTAAAACCCACTTATATTACTACTTTGTCTTTCCCTCTTCCTTTTTATAGTGTCTAGGGGAGAGGACCCTGGATCTTCTCTCCTCTCATCTCTTCTGGGAGCCTCCTCCGCTTCACTGATCACCCTCATCTCATTTCGCTCCCAACCCTAAATAGCCTTCATTTGACCCAGCCATTCCCTCAGGCTATCAGGCCTTTATCTCTTCTCTCTTTCACAGCCTAAACTTCTAGAAAGAGTCAGGTAAATGAGTTGAATATGAAGGGATGATATTTAATAAATAAAACTAAGAGGTGAGAGAAGAATATATTGGGAGGAGAAAGGGAGAGATAGAATAGGGTAAAAAAAAAAAAAAGAGTCAGGTAATACTGGTTACTTCCAGGCCCTTTCCTCCCTTTCTCTTCCCAAGGGTAGGGTAGGCTTCCAACTCTCCCACTGCCCTTAAATCTCCACCATCATCAGAGCTTTCTTAAGTGCTAATTAAACCTGAGGTTATTTTCTCAGTACTCATCTACCTTGACCTCTCTGTGGCTCTTAATGCCATCTGCCACCTTCCATATGATTGCACTGGCATCTATCTTATTTGGTCTCCCTCATTCTAGCCTCTCACTTCTCCCAGCCATTGGGTTAATACAGATCTGACTGCTTTGCCCTGGCACACGCTCTCTCCCTTGCACGCAATTCATTCACCCACAACCTTAGGAACTTCGTTGTTTAGTCATTTTCAGTTGTGCCTAACTCTTGGTGACCCCTTTTTTGGTGTTTTCTTGGCAAAGGTAACAGAGTGGTTTGCCATTTTCTAATCCAGTTCATTTTTACAGATGAGGAAACTGAGTCACACAGGGTTAAGTGATTTGCCCAGTTAGTAAGTGTCTGAGGCTGGACTTGAACTCTTGTCTTCATGACTCCTGGACTGCTACTCTGTCCTTTGTGCCAGCTACCCATCCTAGGGACCTTAGCTTTCTTCAAAGATCAACTTATGTTACCTTCCATAGGAGTCTTTTCCAGACCCCCACCCATCACCACATATGTACTTTGCATATGTTTTTTATATTCTTATGCTTGTACATATTGTTTCCCCGGATAGAATGCGCACTCCTTGCGGGCAGGGACCCTTTCATTTCTTTTTGTCTGGTATACAGTCGGTTTTTTATAAATGCTCGTTGATTAATTGTCTGGTTGTGCTACTCCTTTACTCAAAAATCTTCAGGTGCTCCCTATTGCCTCTAAGATAAACTGCTTTGGCATGGCATTGAACACCCTTCCCAATCTGGCTCCAACCTACCTTTCCAGACTTAGTTCATTTTATTCCATTTCATCCACTTTACATTCTAATCAAACTGCCTTATTTGTTGTTTCCTGAACTCACCATACCTGTCTTTCCTCCATCTCTTTATCTCCCGTATGACCCCATGTCACCTCCATTCCCTTCATCCCCATTCTCAGATACTGCCCAGTCTCCTGGCTCTGCTATCCCATCTCCTTATTTTCTTTATCCCAGTTGACAACTCTCACCCCATCTGCTTTGTCTCCCCCTTTTTCCAATCTTCGACTACCATCCTGACTCCCATTTTATCCTTTCTTTTCAATTCCCCCATCCCCTCAGCTGGGATTCTCCAGTCCCCAGCTACTGGTCCATTTCCCCCTCCCCCCCATTCTTTACCCCATCTTCCTCCTCAAGCTCTCCATTTCCCACATTCCTCCCCCCCCCCCTGCCCCCACAGTAACACCTACCACTGCTGCCCTTGATGACAAGAAAGGAGTTAATAAAAACCAATGTGTAACTGAAACTTGAAAAGCCATAAATCGCCTTGTTTTTTCTAGGATGTTGGTAGCATTTTGATTTAATAGTTGGACAAACACAAGGGCCTATTTTATTCAGAGTTTACAGGCCTCAAGGCTGTTATTCCTCCAAATTTAATAGCGTTGAAATTGCAGGGTTTGTTATAATTTGCCTATCGCTTTCTGCTCTACCATTGATGTTTATTGTCAGCGGGATGGAATCTCAATCCGACTCACTTAGATAACATGTCTGTTAAACATTTAGATAATTGTACCATCATTAACTTGTCACATTATTTTAGAGATTCAAAACAGTACCGGGGTAAGTAGAGGTACCGGAAAGGGAAGGAAAAAAAAATGTAGACACACATACACACAGACACCCCTCTCTCTGTCCCCAGTTCAACAACCTGAAGAAAAGAGGCAGCTGATTTAATCCCTTCAACATTTGACGTCTGGTATCTCTCTCATGGAGGCATGGGCTGCTGAAGCATCCCCAGGCCTTCCCAAGGCCAGAGGATACCATATTCCTCTGTAGCATCCCCTTGGGGGCATGACTGAGGAAGTCAGCCTCCTTGGGGTAAGAAGCCAGGGCTGGAAGGCTGGGTTGCTAGTCTCCCATCTCTGCTTTTCACCCTTTGAATGAAGGATTTTTTACATATTACTTTGGTAAGGAAATCCTTGATATTACCTGCTTCTTCTGTCTCCCAGGTGATCATTTGAAAAGACCTAAAAGGGCATCTTGTTTAAACCCTTCGTTTTATAGATAAGGAAATTGAGGCCTAGGGGGATGAAGTCACTGAACCAAGGTCACAAAGGTGGCCGAGCCAGATCTACTGCAGAGATCTACTTACCATATGACCCTAGTCTAGGCCTGTCATTTAAATTCTTATTGTTTTTGTTTGAAAGAAAAAGTTGCAGGACATTTTAAGATGAGACTTGAGAGGATGCTGGATTTAGAACCAAAAGACCTGGGTTCAAATTCTGACCATGCTACTCACTACTTGGGTGGCCTGAAGCAAGTCTTTTAACTTCTCTGGGCTTCTATTTCCTCATCTGTAAATCAAAGGGGTTAGGTTAGATTATGTAGAAAGGTCCCTTCTATTGCTAAATCATTGGGCCTGTGATCTGAGGGGTGGGGCGGAAGGGAAAAAAGGAAAGGAGAGGGGGCAGAGAGGAGAGAAGAGAAGAGGAAGAGGAGTGTAAATTCTCACAAACACAGATGACTCAGTTTACAACCCTCAGAGTGATCAAATGTCCAATAAAGAGCTTACCAAATCAAGAACTGCCCTGGGGTTGTGATTTGACATTGCACAGAGGTTGAAGCAATCTTTCTCCACCAAGGATAGAGAAAGGGGAAATGGTAAGCCAGGCAGATTTTAATTAGACATACATGGAGGGCCCCGAGACTCCAGGCTAGGGAAGGACTTGGGAACCTCTTTAGAGGCAGGGGGAGTTGGGGAGAGAGTGGGAGACCCTAAATGTCATCATCTCTCACAATAATGACCCTTCCCACCTCATTCTGTGTAAATCTTGCCTGTCATACTGGGGAGCTTCAACAAACAAATTAACCAATTTATTCACCAAGCATTTATCAATCAACATTTACTATATATGAGGAGCTTTGCAAATTGCTGAGGATAGAGACAAAACTAAAGCAGTCCTTGCTCAAAAGGTGCTTACTTATCACCTTTGAAACATGTCTCTTTTACGTTCTCTCCTTTCCCCTCACCAAGGAACACCTCTCTTGCAGTGTCTGTCTAATGGGTCTCCCTGCCTCAAGGGTCTCCTTCCCACTTCATTCATCCTTGCTTCAGCTATGAAGTAATTTTTCTAAAGAGCAGGTTTTACCATATCATCCCTCTTTCCAATAAAGACCTGTGGCTCCCAGTCTGTGACCTCTAGGATTAAAAATAAACCATTCTGGCATTTGCAGTGCTTGGTAACCTGGCCCCTTCCTGCCACCCTGGTCTTTGTAGGCTTACCTCCTCTCCATGGCCTCTGCAACCCTGTCACACTGGCTTCCTTGATCTTCCTGGAGCACAGCAGCCTGTTGTATCTCTCTGCTTTTACACAGGCTGTCACCTATGCCTCAACTGCTCTCCCTCTTCAGAGTTTTCTGGGCTTCCTCAGACTCAACTCAGATCCCATCTTCTGCAGGAGGCCTTGCCCAGTTCCCCTGCCTGCTAGTGTGTCCTGCCTTGAAGATTACCTTCAATCTCTTTCTCTCTCCCCCTTCCCCTGTCTCTGTCTCTGTTTCTGTTCATCTCCCTCTCTCTCTGTCTCTCTTTCCCTTTTCTTCTTCTTCACGGATGTGTGTGTGTGTGTGTGTGTGTGTGTGTGTGTGTGTACACAAACACATATATAGGATGCAATCAATCATTCACATATTGTCTCCCATATCATGCAGGTGAAATCCTTGAGGAGAGGGATTGTTTTTTACCTTTTCTTTCTATTCCCAGTGTCTGGCACATAGTAAACACTTGATAAATACTTATTGATTCATAAATCTAATATAAATGCTTATATTCTACAATAACAGGATGTTCTATTTCTCATTTCTACTGAGTAGTAGAACACATATACAGACAAGAAGATAGATAGCAGTTTGAGGAGAGAATGAACAGGAACAGTTGAGGAGATCAGAGAATGCTTCAGTGGGGAAGGGATGGTTAAGTTGAGCCTTAAAGGAAGTAAAGTATTTTTAGGGGCAAAGATGAAGAAGGAAATTCATTCCAGAGATGGGGTCCCTGGCTCTGCTCTGATATTTAATATCTGCAAGCCTTTGGACCAGTCAACCTTCTAGACCACAGTTTCTTCATATGTAAAATGAGGAGGTGGACTTTTAGGGTGGCTTTTAGTTTTGACTCTGTGACACATCTTACCTTACCATAGACCTGGCCCTCCTGAGCCACCCTCAAGGTAGACTCCTATTCACTATGCTTTGCTTAGACTCAGTGGTGAATGAAGGACTGGATTTTTCTCCACTTTCATCAACCACATTCTCTGTGGGTACAGTGGACATGTGGTCCAGGGGAATGAAAGTCGTGAATAACTCTAAAATCATAGGGTTAACATTTCCCAGACTGTACTGTAAATAATGCATATTCAGGGTGGGGGGGAACGATGACAAACAATGTAAATATTTTATAGACTGTAGTCTAAATAATGTATATATTTAGAAAAGCAGCTTAAATATTTCATACATAGCAGTGTAGATCCCCAGCTTAGAGTCTAAGTTGGGTTGTTGAGACCCACAGAGGGGTCCTAAGCCCTGCAGATGGGAGAAGGAGTAGTTGGAGGTACTTGGGGGATGCTTTGGAAATAGCATAGAATGAGTGTGTGAAGGTGGACGGGGAAGGAAGAACACTTAAATTACCTTTATCTAAAACTCAAACAACTGGAAAATTCTGAAAGTGTTTCTTCCTGTTTTGGCACATTCTAGGTTCTTATAAGAAAAGAGACAAATTATAAGTAAACAAGCTGACATCAGGGATTTGTTTTAAAAAGCAACTTTCAGGAGATGCTATAACCCAGCATAGATTCAGCACAGTCTCCCATTATCTTCTGCACTTATAGGACTGATTCATTCATTCATTTATTTGTGAATGAAAAAGCACTGATTAAGTATTTTCTATATGCCAGGCAGCTAGGTGGTGCAGTAGTTAGAGCAGTGGGCCCAGAGTCAGGAAGACCTGAGTTCAAATATAGCTTCAGACACTTATTAACTGTGTGACCCTGGGCAAGTCACTTAACCCTGTTTGCCTCAGTTTCCTCATCTGCCAAATGAGCTGGAGAAGGAAATGGCAAACCACTCTGTTATCTTTGCTGAGAAAACCCTAAATAAGGTCACGAAGAATTGGGTGTGACTAAAATGACCGCACAACAATAACATGTTCCAAGTACTGTGCTAAGTTCTGGGGATACAAATACAAATGCATCTGTATCTGGGAATACAGATACAAAAACCAGACAGTTTCTGCCTGCAAGGAACTTACATTTTAGTGGAGGAAGATAACACATGAAGGGGAGCTAGAAGGGGTGGGAAGGAAGACCTAGAGGTCTGCTTGGTTTGGAACTTCCCTGAAAGAGACCTCTGACTGTGGTAAGATGAGAGCCTACAATCCCAGAAACACATAATGAGAATTGATGCCCCTGAAGTTCTATCAAATGACGGACCTCTGCCATTATGGTTTTTTTTTTGGAGGGGGAAGGCAGGGCAATCAGGGTTAAGTGACTTGCCCAAGGTCACACAGCTAGTAAGTGTGATCAAGTGTCTGAGATCAGATTTGAACTCAGGTCTTCCTGACTCCAGGGCCGGTGCTCTATTCACTGTGCCACCTAGCCGCCCCTGCCATTATGCTTCTAATAGTGTATTTCATCATATTTTTGATTGTTTAAAATCTGCTATTTCATGGATGGAAATATATAGGAGCTCTCAACCAGTCAGGATAATTAATCCAAACACCCCATTTCCCAGTGAATGGAAATTCCCATGAATTTCCACTCCTTTTCTCTCCCTATCAGTCTGACACTTGGAGCATTCTCATTTTAGGCATCAGTACCCCTCCTTTCCCCCAACTTCAGGTCTGTACTTTTCTTTTGTAGACCTTAGAAGCAGAGGTCTTCTGCCTCCTGGATCATTGTCCCCCCTTTTGGCTTGGTGGCTAGCCCCAGAAGAAACCTAGGAACCCAATGGTACAAAGGTGCCATGGTACCATACCTGCCAGGTAGTTCTAGAGCAAGGGAGGAAAAGAAGATGGGGACCAGCTGCCCTCATTCCTGCTGAGGGAATTCCTCCTCATTCACTCACAGGGAAGAAATAAAGGTAAATTCCTAGGGTGGTGAAATGGATCTGATATCAAGGAGAAATTGCAGGCTCTTAGGTTCTAGAGACACTGATAGGAGCAGTAACAGGGATATTATGGAATGGGCTTCCTTGGAGATCTTTAAGAACTTGGTCAGCCTTTACCTAGATTCGGAGTGGGCCACTTTTCCTCAGACAGGGAGATGGTTCTGAGGGACCATGCCAGCTCAGTGGAGTGAGTTCCTCATTGTAGAGATTATTCTTTGGATGGAGGTTGGAATGAATACATGACCACTGTGGTCTTTTTTGTCTCTGGAATTCTGCCATGGTTCTTTCATCTCCATTTGCCTTCATACAAGTATAGTACTATCATTTTTTGTATGTGCGTTGATACCCTCTCCTCTCCTGGCTATTATCTCCCAGAGGTTCTTAATCCTGCAGTCCAGGAATTAGTTAAAAAATGTTTTGATAACTATATTTCAGTATAATTGATTTTCTTTGTAATCTCATGTATTTTATTGTAGACATTTAAAAACATTGTTGTCAGAAGTGAGATGTCTGTGTCTGTGCCATAGAAAAAATTAAGAATTGAGACATATCCCATTATCACTTAAATATGGATTCTGTCAACAAGATAAACAGGGCCAGCTGTGGAGGAACAGGCAACTCTTTGCTAGGGCTATGCCAGGTGGGCTTCTGTTTGAGGTGAAGGGATGCCCAGTCCCCACATTCATTCACTCCCCTCAAGTGCTTCATGCCTCCCCATCAGCCACCTATCTCTTGAACAGTGTTTGGGCAAATAATTAGCAGAGATGATGGACTGGATTAATTTGGACAGTCAGGGCCCTCTCTGGCATCAGGCAGGCTGGAGATGACTATGACATTTGAGACTTAAAGTTAATTAATGGAGGAAGCATCTACCTAGCTTAAGTTCTGACTTGCAGAACCCAGAAAGACTGTGTGGTAAAGGTGGGTCTGGGAGGAAGCAAGAAAAGGATTTGGGTGGTTGTTGTTGCTTTTGTTTAAATGCTTTGGAATTTCCTTCTCTCAAGAGCAGAAGTTACATGGAGCATAAAGTCTATAGGTTTGGGTCAGACCTAATATACTCCTTTTCCTGCACCCCCTCCCCCACATGCAAAGATCCATTTCAGATTGGAAATGACTTTGTCTCCCTGTGCCCGTTGTCAGATAGGATGCATGTTCCCCCCAACCAAACAAATATAAAATGCTTCCAGCCTCTGCCACCAATTTTCTATTACTGTTTCACAGGACTCCAGAGAGTTTTAAGATAGCAATTTGATTAAGCTTATGGGGAAGATCCCATCAGATAGCATTCTTTTTCTGGAGATAGAGATAATGTGCCCAAGTATTAAGTATGTTTTAAAGGTAATTATCTTTTCCATATTCATTTTAGTTACAGGAATTGAAAAGGGAAATTTTGCATCAGAACTGGGCCCACTGGGCCCAGGGGGCCAGGTTAACTCTGGCTCTGTTCCCCTGGGGGAAAACACTTCGGATTGTTCTGAGGGAGCAGGTGGCAAGTGTTTTTGAGTTTGAAGTGGTTTGAGGAGTGTTGGGGAAGATGAGGCCATATGGCTCTTCTTCTATTTCTTCTCAGTCTGATCACATGGACAGATGAAGCTGCTAGGCCTCCCCTTCAAGGGCAGTGACCAACCTCTTGGCCCTCAGCTCCTCCAACCCTTCTGGAGGACTGACTGTCCCACAGTGGGGGCAGTGTAGGTCTTTGTCTGGTAGAGCTGCAGAGTCAGTGAGCCTGGAATCCTTTTCAGACTCTGTTCTGGGCTCTCTTCTCTCTTCGTTCTATCATTTGGTGACCTCGTGAGTTCCCATGGGTTTAATTGTTAACTCAGTGTAAAAAAGTCCCAAATCTGTATATCTAGCCATAGTTTTTCCTGAACTCTAACCCCAAGTTAATAGCTGCCTATTGAACATTTCAAATCAGGTGACCCTTAGATATAGGAAACTCATTATGTCCAAAACAGAACTCATTGTCTTAAACGCTCCTCTTTGCCCTCAAATATGCTTCTCTTGCACCTTTCCCTGTTTCTGCTGAAGGTACTGTTGAAGTTTGGGGTTTGGGGGTGCTTCAGACCCCAAAATATATCAGGTCCTGCCAAATGAATGGATTCAACCTAAGCCTTCTCTCAACCAAAGAAAAGCAAAGTTTATTAAAGATTCACCATAATGGGTAGACTCTTAAGGAGTCTAAGTGTTTGTGATTCTTGTATTAGACAAGCGGGCCAGAACAGATTGAGTCTGTGCTAGATTGAATTGCAGCACCTTCATGGAGGCAAGATGGTCTTATATACAGAAAGACTGGGAGGGATCCAGGGGGGAGTTTAGAGGGGGTTTGGGGAGGGTCTTGAGGAGGAGTCCAAGGAGGATTTTGAGGAACTGAGGTCCGACATCTGGAATGGGATTAAGAGTGGGAAATAGCTAAAGATTACCTGGAGATGAAGGACAATGGAGGGCTAGGTTAGTTTAAGGGTAGCAGGTTTGGGTATAGATATTTTGATGAGATCAAGGGTGGGAGACCTTAGCTGGACAATGGAGAGCTAGGCTAGGCTAGGTTAGTAATCACAGAGATTGGGCCTAGCAATGAAAAAAAAAAAGACTTAATGGCCTCAGGCAAATGCCTCATCTAGTGGGAAGATTCAAGGGGGTTCCCAGAGCCTAAACCCCATCTGTACCACCATCTTCCCAGTACATACCTTCCATTCTCCTTCCTTCCATTCCTTCCATTCTCCCAGGTTTTCATTTCTGGCTGTCCTCAACTCCCCAACCTCCCATGTCTGATCAGTTGCCAAATTGTGGCCTTTCCATCTCCAGAAGATCTTCAGTAGCTCTCTTGTTTTCTATTCACAATGGTACAACCAAAGGCCCTTGTCACTTTTTACCTGGACTATTGCAGCTGCCTCTCTCTTGGATGTCTGTTCTTCAATACTTAGCCCAATCTGTTCTCCACATTGATGCTAAAACAATTATGCAGATCTGACCACTTAACTCCCCTCCTCAGCAGACTCCTGTGGTTCTCTTTTGCCTTTAGAATAAAATAGAAACTTCTCTGGCTTTTAAAATCCTTCACAACCTGAGCCCCTCATTATACATCATCCATGTGCCTGGGGCTGTGCTAAGCAATTTACAGTTATTATCTCACTTGATCCTGGGATGATAGTCCTCGGAGGTAGGCACTATTATTACCCCCATTTTGTAGATGAGGAAACTGAGGCAAATAGAGGTTAAGTGATGGTAAATGTCAGAGACAGGATTTGAACTCAGATCTTCCTGACTTCCATCCATGGCACACCATCCTCTGTGCCACCAGCTTCCCCTGAACTCAGTGTTTGTTGAATTGGCTTAAATCATTGCATTTCTTAGTGTGTTCTGCTGCTGCTTAAGTTTCTTCTTTATCTTGTCTGCATTTCAGATGGACCCTGTCCCTTCTATAACAACTCCTTATAATCTGTATCTAAGTACACATACATAAATTTATGTGTGTTATCTTCTTCCTCTTTGGTTCAGTGGATATTATACTAGACTTAATATTATCATTAGTTATTGTTATCTGTATAATTGCAGTTAGCTGTGTGATCGTGAGCAAGTCACTTAATGTTCCTGAGACTCGTAATATGTAAAATGAAAAAAATAAAATAAAAACACCAACCTCTGGGGGTTGTGAGGCCCAAATGAGATAATGCATGTAAAATACTTTTAGCCTATATAAATGTGAGTTTTAATTATCCTTATTTCCTTTCCTTCTTTTTTTCCTTCCCAAATGAGAAGTCACTGGTATCCAAGATTTTTGGAGGTATGTAGGGAGATAGAACAGAAAGCCCCAACTAGCTATGGTTAGAACCCTTTGCATTCCGGGGAGCCTCGAGGGCCTCTCTTTGGACCTAGCCGCTGGGAGAAAGGCTATTGTTTCCCTGCTTGCCCTCTGACCCCCAGGCAGAGGCAAGCTGACCGATTGTTGACATTTGGACCATCAGCCCTTGCAAGGCAACTGAGCTTTGCTCAGGGGCTCCCCTCTCTATTTTGGGGTGTTAAGTCTTCCTCAAATAGAAGACCTGGTTCCAAGGAACAGAAGAGCAAAGAGTAGCCCACCTGGGAAGAGGAAACAGATATAACTCTTACCTTTTAAACTGGGGAGAGCTATAGACACTCTATGTAGGCAGAGTTGGTAAGAGCTCTTACACCTTTCCCATCTCCTTATTAACAGTAATTTACTCCCAGTTCAGGACATTCCCTCCCCAGAGTAGCAGACACCTCTGGAGACTCTCTATGTTTCTGAGGTTCCTGTATGTCTGAAACCCTTCGGTGAGTAAGAGATTGGCAGACTTTCTTTGCCTTCCTTACTGCTCTGGGGTCAGTGTATGTATGATTAATGTTTTGAGTTCATGGATAGCTAAGTTACCTGAGCTCCTTCTTTTCTTCCCTCTTAGTATAACACTGCCTGGTCAGAGCTACTATTCTTTTAAAAAATTAAAAAGCCAAAATAAGTTTCAATTTTGGACAAAGGGAAAAAGGGATGGGAGATGGTTAGCTCTTGGAAAAAAAACATTTTTTTTTTTAAAGTGTTACTGTGCATTTGCTGCCCTTCAGATTTGGCAATAAAGTACCCAAAGCCAGCTGCCAGGAACTGAGGTGTTCTGACTAAATGAACGCAGATCTGGGTCTCTGGCGGCCAGCGTTCACATTCAATTTTCCTGAGTAAATACTATTTCTTCAGCAATGAGAAAAGCCCTCTTGCTAAGCTACAGAAAAATCTCCCTTGTGCTTTAATACTGGATGAAGCGGATTAGTGTGGCCATATTTAACCTCTGACCCCAACACAAAAGCATTATCAAATTTAGTTACCAAGAATCTCTTTCTTCCCCCTCCCCCTCTCACCCATTCCCATTTATTGGACTAGTTTTGAATCTTGGTAAAATTATTTGGAGAAAGAGTCAAGATTTATTTTGGAGACATTCTAAGTGAGGAGTTGGCCAGGCTTTCTGAGTGTTGGATTAAGAGACAGAGATAAGAACCTTATGGATCATATTCAGTGTACATAACAATTTTTAAAATAGTTTTGGGTGTGTTTGATTTTTAAGGTTTTCTAAATTTCCAAGGGCAGCTAGGTGATGCAGTGGATAGATAGAGTGCCAGGCTTAGGAGTCAGGAAGACTCATTTTTCTGAGTTCATATCTTGACCTCAGACATTAGCTGTGTGACCCTGGGCAAGTCACTTGGCCCTGTTTGCCTCAGTTTCCTCATCTATAAAATAAGATGGAGAAGGAAATGGCAAACTATTCCAGTATCTTTGCCAAGAAAAACCCAAATGGAGTCACAAAAAATCAGACACACCTGAAACGATGGCAACAAGCTTTTAAAAGTTACCCATCTCTTAGTTGCTGCAAAAATATGTCTCTGGTATGGTACTTTGTTCCTTTTTATTGGGACCTTTAATGGCTCTGTCTGCTCATAGAAAAGGATACCTGCATTTCTACCTTATTGTGTGCACTTATCCATCAACAAGTATTTTAAAAGGACCTACCATGTGCCAACACTAGGGCTACAAATGCAAAGAACGAGCAAGCAGTCTCTACTTGCAGGGAGATTGTATTCCATTGAAGAAGGCAATGTGGACATATTAGATGTGCTGAAATACAATATGAATATCAAGTTGTTTGGGGAGGGGGGTCACTAGTAGCTGTTTGGAACAGGAAAAGCTTCACGTAGAAGCTGGTATACCTGAAGCATAGAGCCAGCCTTGGTGTGACCTAAACGGGCCTGCTGTTCTGACCATTGCCTTTTCACAGAATCAGAGCACCTTAAACCTGGAAGAGACCAGTGGGGACATAGAGCTAGTCTCTCACCCCTTACAGATGAAGAAACAGAGGACCCAGAGAGGCAGTCATTTGTCCTAAATCACACAGCTAATTGGGAGCAGAGCCAAGATTAACTGGCATGACCTTGGTGACCATCTGGTCAACCTCCTTCATCCTACAAGGGGGGAAACAGGCTCAGAAAAGTTGAAGGACTTGTGAAAGGTCACACAGCTATTAATGTTGACATTAGAAGCTAGACCCTTCAATTCCCAGACTCACTGAGGCTCCCTCAACTCTGAGTTGTGGCCCTTGGATTGTGCCCAAGCCCCAACTTTCCTCTCCTCCCCATACACCCACAGCCCTGGGCTGTCCATTACATCCATTGGCCCTAATGTCTCCATTTCCCTTCTTTATTTGGAATCTTCTCTCCTGTTCATTCCTAGGGCTCTCCTTGTTTGGTTTGGGTCTGCTTCTCTACAGAGGAATCAGTGAGTGGAGAACCTATCAGTGAGCCCAGGTTGCAGTGGGGAATTGGGAGGGAAAAGCCCTTTATAAGCTGGTGATGAAAGCTGTAAATCTAGATGGTCAAGGATCTGGCCATACCCGGTTCAGGATTATAGCTTGCTCCTGGAATGCCGAGGGGGCCTCTTAAGAAACCAGTGTCTATTTACAGTGTATCTCTCATAAACTCCAACGCTGGGCAAGGGCAGGGGGACTCGCCCTCCTGGCTTGTGATTGATTATCTGGTATTTATGCCATTGAGGACTTGTCAGCGGTTTGGGGTCAAAGGGTCATCTCATGTGTCTTGCCGCCAATCCACCTCCCTTTGTACAGTGTGGTCCGGGTGAGCCGCACACAAAATAGCTTTTTCTTTTCCTTGGGAAAAAGGGGAGGGGAGTGGGGATGAGTGTCAATGAAAATTTTTTTCCAGCCTTTTCTGAATAGTGTCCTTTTAATTCTAAAGAACTTTTAATTAAAAGTAGCAGGAAAATTCATCTTGAGAAGGTTTAACTTACCTTAACAGTCACTTTAATGTCCTGAGATGCTGGGAGTGCCTTTAAAAAGAAAAAAAAAAGACAACATACAACTCCTAGTGTAAAGGTTTTGTTGTTTTTATCCTTCTCCTACTCTCTGACATATTTAAGGTTTTCCTCAAATAAGTTCGTATCCATTGAGCTGTTGAATTCCAGGCCCACATGGGTAGGAAGAAAGTGAAGTGGGCCACTTTTCCCCCCTTTAAAAAAAGTTTATTGATATTTAATTTTTACATTCTAAAATTTACAAATTTGCCTGTGCTCTTTAAGATATCTCTTGTAGCAGTAAAAACAACTAACATTTCACAACTGTTAGAAGCCCCTACATCTGGTTTTTAAGCTTTTTAAAAAAAATGACCAGAAATCTATTTTCTCTGCCTCCCACCCCATTGTAAGAAAAGAAAATTCTTGTAACAAATACGCAGTCAAGCAAAAACAAATTCTCTCAATGACTATATTAAAAATATATCTTACCCTAGATCTATCACCTTTCTGTCGAGGTAAATAATACTAAGCCCTCAGAAATCACAGATGGTTTTTGTATTGGTCATAGTTCTTAGAGCTTTCAGAGTTGTTGGTTTTTGCCATGTTGTTGTAGAAGTTGTTCTGTTGGCTCTGTTCATTTTGTTTTTCTTCACTTTTTAAAGATTTTCAGAATTGTTCATTTTTATGTTGATGTTGCAGGATAAATTCTTCTAGTCCTGCTCCCTCTTCTCTGCATCACATCATATAAGAATGGCTACATCTTCTTGAAATCATCTACTTCCTCATTTCTTAAAGCACAATAATATTCCGTTATCACCCTCATGATTTATTCAGCCCTTCTTCAGTTTACAAACATCCCTTAATTTCTAGGTTTGTGGTTTTTTTTTTTTTTTTTTTGGTCAACTCAAAAAAGCTCTCTGTCTCTGTCTCTCTCCCTCCTCCCTCTTTCTTTCTTTCTCTATCTGTGTTTGTCTCTCTATCTGTTTCTGTCTGTCTCTCCGCTGTCCCTCCATACACATTGGTATCTACGGGACATTTTTTCTCTAGAGGAAAGCTGGAAAGTTTGTTGTTTTAGTAGAGAAACCAGAGATTGTTAAAACTGGAAGGAAGAACTCCTTTGGGTCATCTGCCTAGTCTGTCTTCTGAAGAAACTGAGACCCCCCTAAAGTTTGTTTTTTGCCCAAGGCTGCATAGCTCAGACTGAAACCTTCAGGGAAAGCCTGCCAGTCCTGTGTTTTTCCCAGCCCTGGGGGAGTGGGGAGTGGGTAAGACTGTGGAAGTTAGGTGGGACCAGTTGTTGGAAAGCCTTAAGTCCCAGGCTGAGCTTGGTGTGGATACTATGACGGTACCCCACTACTTTAAGTAATTCTGGATCTATGAGTTTAACAGCGTCCAGTTAATTTAATTTATATTTTAAGCACCAAAATACTGAAAAGAATTTGCCTTTTATGCCCTCTAATGAGAGTTGTAAAAACAAGTGGTGATTCTAATTTTATGAATCATCTTTTATGACTTTACCTGATAACCACCAATTGTCCTATGCAAAAGACACATAAATTCAGCCTGGGATGGGACAGATTTTTAAAAATAACGACGACTTGATTAGAATTCAGTGCCATGTTCTCCACCTGATCAGTCCTGACATTAGGCTACTCACTTTTTCCTCTTGTTGACTGGGCACAGTGCCAGAGGTTTGGGGGATATCCCAGGTGTGTCGGCCCAAAGTCTTACAGAACTTATCTGGGGAGCTGACTTTTGTAGAATTTAGGAATTTGCAAGAAGTTGTAACAAGGAAAGTGCAGTAAAGTCATTCATCTTAACCTTAATCTGTGAGTTGTGATTTCACCCACATGTTTCCAGCTGTATCTATTAGGAGTTTCTCATATGGGACAGAAGAAAACATTTCCTTTGAATTTGATTTCCCCCAACTCATGGAGAAAATTTGACTCTACCTAAGCTTGAACACATTCTCTCTCTCTCTCTCTCTCTCTCTCTCTCTCTCTCTCTCTCTCTCACACACACATACACACACACACACACACCACGTAGCCATTTTTATTGCACTCAAGCTCACATTTATTAAGAACCTACTATGTGATAGGCGCTAGATAGATATCAGGGATACAAATTCTCCCCCCGAAGTGAAACAGTTCCTTTTCTCAGGGAACTAGTGTACTTTTGGGAGAGACAACCTACTCACGCATGATATACACATCATGTAGCATAAATATGAGGTAGGGAGAGAGGGGGATGAATTATTGGCTGGTGTCAGGAAAGGTTTGATTTAGAAGGTAGTGGTTGAGCAGAATCTTGAAAATAGTGAAACATTCTGTAGCACATAATCTGGATTCCAGAGATGTATTTTGAATGAATGAACTATATGGGGCAGGAAGAAATGAGATTAAAAGGCAGAAGGGAGGATTTAGACTGGGAGGGATTTTTTTAAGGCCAGAAGTAAATATCAATATCTTTAATTTTTACATCACAGAAATTTTTCCCAGTATCCTTCCTCTGCCTCCCTCCTATGGAGTTGTACCTCATAACAAAGAATTTTTAAAGAAAAAGAGGTCAAAGCTGGGGGAAAAATCATTAAAAATCAATCAATACATCAAAAAAGTCTGAAAATTATGTGCAGTTTGCCTTATTTGTGGACCTAGACTGGGAAGATTTTATCAAATTGTGAGAAACTGTATATTCCTTCTCCTCTGTCTGTCTTGTTTTTTTCCTAGTTGTTCTTGAAGACAGGTGAGCCCCTGTTTGTCTGTAGTTTTAGAAGTATTATTGTGTGGGGACCTATGCCACTTCCAAGTCTGTCATTCTTTGTCCATTGCCCTGGTTGACAAAGATTGTGGGTCATCTAGCTGGACACAGAAACAAGCATGAGGGTTCCTGGTAGAGGGGGAAGTCTTGGGAACAGAGCCAGAGGGGCAGGGAGTAGATGGTAGGTCGAGTGGAGACACACTTTTCTAAGCCAGAGTCTAGACCTGAGAGCTGATAAAAGGTGGAGATTAAGGTTGTGGTTTAGATTTGTTCCCACCTCTGCTTGCCGTTTCATCTCTGGTGAGAACAGAGTGACACCTCAAGAGCTTCGTTTTAGGGTTGCTGAGTTGTGAACAGAGCGGAATCATGGGCACTCTGCTCTTTCCCTCCCCCTCTTTGTCCCTCTCTGGGTAGGGAGCCTGGGTATGGGGAGATATGGAAGGGTGCTTTGGGGAAGGGGGAAGGAAGGAGAAGCAAACTGGGATGCTGGTTCACATTTATAAACAAAGGTGGATGCCTCTGTTGTCCAT
The DNA here is from genome assembly GCF_028583685.1 of Petaurus breviceps papuanus. Classification (NCBI taxonomy): domain Eukaryota; kingdom Metazoa; phylum Chordata; class Mammalia; order Diprotodontia; family Petauridae; genus Petaurus; species Petaurus breviceps. The sequence continues at coordinate 4,684,282 of NW_027187419.1, read as the reverse complement.
ACAACCTACCTCCCCAGCCCCATATGAAAATTACTCAGTATATATGTTTTATTCACTTCTCTGTTATATGTCTTGCCCAAATAGAATCTAAGGTCATGGCATCATATAAGGTCTGGAAGGGACCCCAGAGACCATCCAGGCCAACCCCCTCATTTTACAGCTGAGCATAGATCCGAGGAATTGGAGTGACTTGCTTTGCGAAGAGGTGGTATTTGAACCCTAGGTCTTTTATCTCCAGAGCCATTTCATCTTCCACCTTGGCATGCTATTGTACATAATCCCTTACACCTCCCTCCTCCCCCTTTGCAAATCACACATTTACTTTGACTGGTCCTGGAACAGCAGGCAGTACTAGGAGAGAAAACAATGCCTCATGAAATCTCCAGAAGCTACCAAAATGATCCAGGCAACTCCCTTGAGGAGCTAAAACTATCTATTTTTATCTTTGTATTTCCAGTGCTAAGCATAGTGCTTGAAACATAGTAGGTATTTTTGTTTGTTGAATGAATTGAACACATATAATCCCTTGGCTGATATGAGTTAAAATTGAGTAGGAGTCAGTGAACCTTAGACACAGGTCCTTTTTGGTACCCTGCCATTTTTCTTTAGCTTAGGAGAGTTTCAAAGGGAGTAGGGGAACAATAATGTGTTTTTATTGTTCAGTCATTTTCAGTCATGTCTGACTCTGAACATACATGGACCACATACATGGAAATTGTTAAATGTAACAGGTGGGAGAGGAGCCATGTAACCCATAGGCATCCACTCAAAGGAATTGCAAGATCAGATTTGTAGCTGTTGTCTTGACCAGTTGTGCTTTCTAAACTATTTAAGGATTTAATTTCCTTTGAAGGCCAAGAAACACCTGGTAGCATTTGCCTAAGAATATCCATGCCCTAGAACAAGGGTTAATAACCTTTTTTAATGTCATGAACTCTTTTGGTAGGTTGATGAAGACTGTGGACCCTATCAGAATAATATGGTGGTGGGGTTTTTTTTTTTAATGTAATTGAAAGAAATGCTAATTTTCAATTAGCAGTTAATGAAAATAAATGTTTTCCCCCCATCCAGTTCAACCAGATCTTGACTCCCTAGAATGGTCTAGCTCCTGATGTATTTCCCTGTGTTCATTCTCTCTCCAGAGAGGTGATACTGGGACTGGGGCTGTCCATGAGCATGTTAAAAAATGGCCTTGACTTTATCTCTCTTATTTAGAGTCTGAGTTTGACTCCAAATTCTGCACCTCCTCACTACTCCTGTGACTTTGGGCAAATTAGTTATCCTCTTTGGGCCTCAGTTTCTTCATCCATAAAATAAAGGTCTTGGACTAGATGGCCTCACATATCCTTTTCAGCTCTTAAATCTGTGATCACTTACTTCAGAGGGGTCAAATTTATGTGTGGGCCCCCAAAACTCCTGAATCAAATTAAAATGTAATTTGGGCAATATTTAACACAATAAATTAAAATAAAATACAATATACACAATGTTTATTTGTGGCCAAGTCAATATTCTTGCCTGCAGTGATCATTTCTGTTTGAGTTTGAGACTATTGCTTACCCCCATAGATGAAAGTTTGCTGGGAGTTAGAAGGCCAGAGATCTCCCTCTTCTCCCTAATTTCACCATTTTTTTTTGGCTTTGGGAGGATTTAACTGTAAGCTAGGGAAAGAAAGAACACTTATTTGGGGAACCTACTTGGAGCCTCCTAAATATGGCATCCAGAGGAGGGAAATCAGGATGGCAAGTAGAACAGAAACCCTTCCATAAGAAGACTGAAGGAGCTGGGGTTGTTTAACCTGATAAGCCTAGACTTGGAGGGCATGAATTTAGAGTACTGTCCAGTTGAAGGCGAATTCTGCTCTCTACAGAGAGACAAATTTCAATGTGATGTAAAGAATTTCTCTGTAATTAGAACCATCCAGATATGGGTCTGGCTACTTCAGGAGATAACTTCCTCATTTCGGAATGTCTTCAAATGTAGGCTGAGTGGTCTCTGGTCAGGAAATTTGTGGTGGAGATCACTGTTAAAGTACCAGTTGGACTAAATAGCCTCTGAGATTTGGTGATTCAGTCTCCCCTTCCTTTATTTCCAATAGATAGCACAATCCCCTTCACCATTTTGCTTTCAGAAGAACCAAGACATCAGGATTATTGTATATACTCATGTATACTGTGATCCTAATGCTCTCCCCCAAAAAATACCTTCTCCCAAATTTTTTGGCAAATAGATACCAGTGATCTTGATGTACGAGTACAAAGTTAACCATGCTTCTAACCCATTAATTACAGTGTCTTTGAGTAGATCTTCTTTTAAGCTATGCACTGTGCTGTAGTAGAAAAGGTTCTAGAGTTAGAAGAATTAACTAAAGTTCTAGCTGTCCCACTTTCTAGCAATGTCACCTTGGCAAATAAGTTTTCTTATTTATAAAATGGGGAGGGGGGTTGACCCAGATGATTTCCCAGATTTCTTTTAGTGCTAACATTTGGTTGTTGTTATTCTCTTATGGGGTGCAAAGAGGCCACTTGTGGGTTTGGTCCCAGTCTGATTGGCATGGGAGTTTTGACCTACTCTTGGGCTAGTTTGCCCCTTCTTGGTAATCTGGAGCCCTCCCTCCACCCCCTTCTCCCCCTGCCAGGGACTGAGGAGTTTATATTAATGCTGAGCTTAGTGCAGATGTCCAACTCGCCTAACCCACTGCAACTCAGAACTTGGGAGCTTCAAGAGAGCCGCCACCCTCAGCCCTCTCTGGTAGCTGAGATTGATATAGGCTTGTACCATTGTGCCCAGCCAACATTCTGTTACTTTGAGAATTGCTGATCATGCTTTTCTTTAAGGCTTCTGAAAAAAGAGCGCCTAGATGCGACCTAGTTGCACCTTTAATGGTCTGGGCATCTAGCCCATGCCTCTCAATGCTCACCCACTCTTCCGTAGCTTACCTTTGCACACATGCCTCCTTGCCCTCATGCTCTAGTCTCCATCTTATGCTCAGTAATCCAGAGGACTATGAAGAGAACAAGCCAGAAGCCCCCATCTGATGGAAAAGGCAATTGGAGAACCTGGCCCACAGGCCCTGTCCTGATTTGGAATGTAATTCCCTGAACCCTCCTCTTTCTTTTTCCATCTCCCCACACTGATCCCTAAATTAACACTTTATTTGAGAGTGACCCCCCTGGTGACTTGGCACTTTGGGCCCAGCTGCCACAGTGATTGACACAAAGCCAATCTATAAATAAAGTCTTTTTCTTTTCTCATAAAGACTTTGTGGTTGAGTTTGCCTTCAAGGTCAAGATCAGACCTTTCTAAATAAACACATATCAAAGGATCATTAGCAAAGCAGCACTGTTAAATTGAGATATTAACTTCTGTCAACTGCTTGTTTCTTTTTGGTTCTGTAACTCATGACTGCAGTAGGTTTTTATTATTTTGTCCTTAGGCAGTAGCATCTGGCTTCTGTAGAGACTGTAAAAATTAAAAAGCAACACAAATCATTGCGAGAGAAAAGCAGTAAATTCAATGATAAGAATTTAAAATTAAAATGTTTCAGTGCTTTTATATTCTGCAAAACATGAAATGAATGAGTTTGCTGCCTGTTGCCATAAACCCACCCCTGCTAATTGTCTTCCTGAGTTTCTCTCCTCCATCCCCCCTCATCACCATCAATTCTCCCTTGGCATAGGGCTGGCAAGACATAAAATCAGAACCGCATGAAGGGGTTCTTGGGGCAGGTGCATTAAAATTGTTTAACTCCGGGCAGGGAGTTGATAGGCAGAAGGTGATGGGTGGAAAGAAAACACTGAGGTCTCTCTGCAAACTAGAACTGTCCTTTTTTTTTCCCCCTTCCTGGCTAAGTATGGAGATACCTCACTTACAAACTTATACAACCACTTTCTGTTCTTAGATAAGAGCATAAGAAGGAAAAGACATCCTTTTGACTCTGAGTAGGTCCAGGATAAGGGAAATAAGCAGACTGGATTATCTCCCCTGGTAACCTGTCAGAACACGGAAGATCAGTATATCTTTGGGTGACATTTAGTTAGGATACTGGGATGAGATGACTTTAAAAAAAAAAAAATTAAACTGCACTTTAAAAAAATTAGCAAAAATTTATTTTTTTCCTTTTACCTGGAGCCATAAAAAACCTCTTTAACAAATAAGCAAGCAACACAAATTCCCATATCTAAAAATATGTGTCTCATTCTGCACATTACTTCCCTCTCTGTCAGGAGGTGGGTTGTATTCTTCATCAATGGTCTGAGAAGATGCCTTCTTAGGTCCTTTTAGAGTCAGTAATTCTGTGGTGGATCCATTAATATATTCATTCGGCAAATGTTGATTCAATTCTGTAAACATTTATTGAGTAATTATGTGAAAGGCACAGTGGAACATCTTCTGCCTGCCCAGCACTGTGCTAGGTGTAATGGGGTTAAAAAAAAATCAGATCAGCGAAGGGATGGTTGGAGCCTTGCCTTTGGGGAACTGATATCCTACTTGCGGTAAAAAGATATCTGAACATGAGAACTCAAAGCAAATAAAGGCAAAGGCAGAGGTGTGCAGCAACAGCTGTAGTGGATGTGGAGGAAACTGAAGCAGGTACTTGTCAGGGAATGATCCCTGTGGAGTGGGGGCCAGCCAAGTGAGATGGTGCTTGAGAAAGGTGAGTGTCAGGGAGTGCTAAGTTCTGGTTGCTATTAACCTCTAGCCAAATGGGCTGCTAGAGTGGAGGGGACTGGAGAGCAGGTGTGGAGAGGCTGATGTCAAGGCCCTCAAGAAGGGAGAGGGAGTTGAGGGGCCGGGAGTCTGGAGAGGACACACAGGTCACTTTTTATGTAGCCTGTCGGAGTTTGACTGCTGGACCCACAAGCAAGCAGGCAGGGTCCTTTGTCTCAGCTGAATTTCTCCAGCCTGGGGAGAGGTGAGAAAAGGGAGCCAGAGACTTGGCCCCAGTCAAAGAGAATGAGGGAGAGTGTGAAGATTAGGGACGGAGGGGTCGAGTTAAGAGGGTATGACTAATACGGCCGGTCATTCAGATAGGAGAGCACATTGTTCTCTGGGTCCAGATGGTCCTTGGAATAAATCAGTTCAGGCAGAGGCAGACTTTCCAGTACAAGAAAGTTTGTTCAACTGCTTGCTTGCTTGCTATCCAGTAATGATGGAACCTCGTCCCTTATCCCTGAATTATTTACAGCTCCAGAGTGGGATGCTACAAGAGGTGATTTGTGTGAGTGTACTTTTAAAAAACAAACATTTAGGGAGGGGAGGGGGAGAAGGGGGGAAGGGTTGTACTCTGAGAGCAAAAGGAAGGGAATAACCCTACAGCTTGTTAGTCTGACCCCTCCCCCACACCAAATTCAAACCATGGTATAGGGGGAAAAGGGTAGGGTTCCCCCAGCATTCATCACTGCCCTATTCATCTCCATCACTCTCTTCACAAACACATGCCCGCTCCAACAGGTGTTTTTCACGTGGCCTTTAGCTCCATGACCAGTGTGGGGAAAGAGAAGGAGAGAATAAGCATTTGTGCCAAGTGCTGTGTTAAGCATTTTATGAATATTTCCTAATTTAAACCTCACAACAACCCTGTGAGGTAGGTACTGTTATTATCATAATATAACAGTATTGTAGGTTATGTTATTATATATAAAATTATTTAGTTTTACACATGAGGAAACTGAGGTAAACAGACTTTCCCAGGGTCACACAGCTAGTAAATGTCCGAGGCTGTATTTAAACTTAGGTCTTCCTGATACCAGCTTCACTGTACTACCTGGCCACCTCTAAGAAGAGAGGAAGAGGAGTGAGGGTACCCACAGCAGCATGAGGACCTGGGTTCAAATCCTAGCCTTGCTGTATGATGATATATGACCTTGTCACTTAACTGCACCAGGCCTCAGTTTCCCCATTTGTAAAATGAGTGGGTTGGATTAGATAACCTCTTAAGATTTCTTCCAACTCTAAATCTGTGATCTTATACCCTGCTTGACCCCATCTTGTCTACTCCTCTGACCTTAGTCATAATTTGGCCCAATAGTACAGATTGGGGTACTGGGGAAAGGAGGTTGCCTTAAAACTGCTGGATTTCTGGGTATCTTATCCTACAGGGAAGTAGGGGGGAAGGGGATAAGAAACAGGGGATGATAGAAGGGAGGGAAAATTGGGGGAGGAGGTAGTCAGAAGCAAACACTTTTGAAAAGGGACAGGGTCAAATGAGAAAATAAAATAAATGGGGAGTGGGATAGGATGGAGGCAAATATAATTAGTCTTTTACAATATGACTACTATGGAAATGTTTTGCATAGCTACACATGTATAACCTATATTGAATTGCTTGTCTTTTCAATGGGGGTAGGTGAGGAGGGAAGAAGAGAGAGAATCTAGAACTCAAAATTTTTAAAACAGATGTTAAAAATTTGTTTTCACATGCAACTGGGAAATAAGATATACAGGCAGTGTGGTATAGAAATCCATCTTGCCCTACAAGAAAGTAAGGGGAAAGGGGGTAAGGGGGGAGACAGGAGGGATAGAAGAGAGAAGACTGGGGGAAGGGGTAATCAGTATGCTTGCCATCTTGGGGTGGGGGTAGGGGAGAGATGGGGAAAAATTTTTAACTCAAAATCTTGTGGAAATGAAAGTTGAAAACTAAAACTAAATAAATACATACAAAGGGTGGGGGGGGGGACCTGAATTTCAGGTCAGGGGACCTGAAATACTGTCTCTGCTATTTACTATTTAGGTGAATCTATTGTTGTTGAGTCATTTTTCAGTCATATATGAATTTTTGTGACCCCATTTAGGGTTTTCTTGGCAAAGATAGAGTAGTTTGCCATTTACTTTTCTAGCTCATTTTACAGATGAGGAAACTGAGACAGACAGGGTTAAGTGACTTGCCCAGGGTCATACAGCTACAAAGTGTCTAAGGCTGGATTTGAACCCAGGAAAATGAGTCTTCCCGGTTCCAAGCCCAGTGCCACCTAACTGCCCCTTAGGTGAGTTACATAATTTTAATAGTAGTAGTAATTATAATAATGATAACTCATGTGTCAGGCACTGTGCTAAGCAATTTACAAATATCTTGTTTGATCCCCTTTGGGCTTCAGTTTACTCCTCTGTAAAATTTCAGTTTAATCCTCTGTAAAAAAAAGAGTTTGTCTGCATGGTCCCTTCTAAATCTTGTGACTCTTGGTCTAGGGTGGGGCTTAAAGCCATCAATCCAGCATTTAGGAACAGTCTGTCCCAGAAATCAGCAATCTTGACCTTGCCCTCTCTCATCTGCTGGGCAGTAGCCAAAAACATCTAAGCTTTTAAATTTATTTATTTATTGGGAAAGAATTCATTTGGGGGTGGTGGGGGTGGTTTGTAGTTTAAAGTTGAAACGCTGAGGAAGCCGGAGTGGGGGTGGAGGGGAGGAGGGTTGGGAAATAACTGAGCTGGAATATCACTGAGTAAATAAGAATAATCAAACAGACACTCCCCGGAGAGAATTTTCCTTCTATGAAGATGTTAATTAATATGAACGCCATGCCCTCGACTCCGGAGGCAGCCTTTCCAAGCAGGCTGTGGATGACTGCTGATCCCCACCTCGAGTAAATTGTATCGTTGGGGTCTTCATCTTGGCTCCTCTCCCCGAGCTCCTTTAGGGAATCGAGCTGTGTTCCTGCTCGTTCAGACATTAAATAAGTTGCTTTGTGCAAAATTAAGTGTATATTAAATAAATGACAGCGGCGCAGTGAGAGAAGGCTCTGGCGGCCTCCCAGTCCAGCAGCCCCGGGTGAAGCTGGAGCCTGCAATGAGACTAACCTCTCCCCCTCCCCCAATTTGTATAGAGCAATTTACAGTTTACAAGCCACTTTTCTGACACAGGATCTTCTTAGAGCCTCACAGTAACCCTCTGGGAGTAGGTCGGGTAGGCTGGAAGTATTTTCTTCATTTTGTACATGCAGAAATTGAGACGAAAGATGTAAAAGAGAGACACTTTGGTCTAGGGGAAAGAGCATGGGATTTGGTGTCGAGGAAACTGAGTTCTTTTACCCCTTTTGGTGCCACATAAATACATGTGTTCCTTTCTCTACCTTTGGCCAGCCTGGAAGACCTAAATCACCCTAAACCTAAGGACCTAGATGTCCTAGGTTGGTGACAGGAGAGTTGTCTAGTTTCTCTTCGACCTTAGCATCAGCCTCTTGTGGATGTATCTTGGGTATCTTGTCTGGTCTGAGGTCTGTCAGAGCATAGGATTCTCTTTTAGAAGAGCTGGGATTTTAGCATTTGGGGACTGTGCTGGTATTAACAGGAAATGGCAGTCACCTTTCTAAAGGGTCATCGTTTGAAGGCCAAAGAAGCCCAACTGAGTGATGCAGAGAGAGGGATACAGAAGAGAAGAAGAATGGGATTTGGAGGGGGAAATGTGAAAGAATGACGTTTGGGATGGTGCTGAGGCTGAGGGAGAGGCACATTATAAAAACCTGGGATTTTTCTCCTGTACCCCTCAAAGAGGAAAACCATAATTCCCTGTGCACTTTCCTTCATCCAGACAATTGGCTTTCATACTACCTGCAAAAATCTCCCAGAGTACACGTGTTATTTCCCCTTTCCACTTAGGGGAAATTGTTTTCCATCATTCATGGGAAATAATGGCAGATTGGAGGGAATACATTTAAGGACAGGGTTGGCACATCTGGAGGGATTAGTCTTGCTAATTTTCTTCCCACTGAATCCCAGAATTCTGAGTCTTCTGGTTCAAATGGGATCCTGAACCCATCCATGTTAATATATTCTACCCCAAATCCTCTGTACCAGGGTTCACTAGGTTTTGGAAGAAACCAACATTTTAGGGAGGCAGCGTGACACAGCTGATCGAGTGCTTTGCTTAGAGTCAGGAAGACCTGAATTCAAATCTCACTTTGAAAACTTCCTAGCTATATAAGTAAGTGAGTAAGGCTTTTAACTTCTCTGGTCCCCAGTTTCCTCATCTGTCAAGTGGAGATAATAAAAGCTGCCCACCTCACAGGGTTAATGCAAGGATCAAGTGAGATCATATATGTATAGCACTTTGGAAACCTTGAGGTGCATGTAAGCAATTATACATGTAAGCAGTTATTATTTTTAACAATGTTAGCGGTTCTGTTGTTGTTACTACTACTACTATTACTACTACTACCACCACCATCACCACCAACAAGTCACATTCCCATACTACTTTCTGTTTTACAAAGAGCTCTTACTGAAAACCAGAAAGAAGGCCCACAGGAGAAATTAGTACACTCTGTGTCTGAGGCTGAAGAGATAGGAAGAAGATTATTATAGATTCATTGGTTCCACATAACATTCCGAATCAAGGTAAAACCCCTTAATCTGCCTTTCATTATCTTCCACAATCTAGGGCCATGCTATCCTTTTGGTTTCGTTCTTTACTATTCTCTGGGTACTTTATACTCCAACCAAACTGGCCTGCTTTCAAACCCCCTAAATAGGCCCTCACTTTCCTGCCTTCTTGCTTTTGTTCATGCTGGGCCATTGGCCTCATATGGCCTCCAATCTCCTCCTTGCCCACTGAAGCCCAATCCAGATGCTTCGCCTCCTTGATACTCTGCTGCCCATTGATAATGATCTCCACCCTAAGACCTCATATGATATACTTACCTTATAATATTTATGATAGATGTTTTGGTCTTATCCCCATTTAGGTGTTAAACTTAATAAGGACAGAGATCATAATCTTATTTAAACTAATGCCTAGCACAGGACTCCACCTGTTATAATCAATCAATCAATCAATCAATCAATAAACATTTATGAAACACCCACTAGGGGTCAGTTGTATGACTCTGGGCAAGGCACTTCACCCTGTCTGCCTCAATTTCCTCATCTGTTAAATGAGCTAGAGAAGGAAATGGCATATCACTTTAGTGTCTTTGCCAAGAAAACCCCAAATTGGGTCACAAAGGGTCAGACACAACTGAAATGAATGAATAACAGCTCTAGGTCAGGCCATGTTAAAGACCAGAGAAGCCAAAGTCAGTTAATAATAAACAAATAAATATGTACAAACAAGTTATATGAAGGATAAATGGGAAATAATGAAAATACACAGGAAATAACACGTACAAATAAGTTATATATAGGATAAATAGGAAGTAATAGAGGGAAAGCACTAGAATTAATAGGGATTGATAAAGACTTCCTAGTGTAGAAGATGGGATTTTAGCTGGAACTTTAGGGAAGTTAGGGGAGCCAGTAGGCAGAAATGAGGAAGGGAGAACATTCCCTGCATGAAGGACAGCCAGAGAAAGTGTCGGGAGCAGAGAGATGGTCTTGTTTGTAGAAGAGTCAGGAGCTTCTTAGAATACTCGGCAAAGAGAAAGGTTTAAGAAGATGAAGAAGTGGGATGGGGGGAGGTGCTAGGTTATGAAGGACTTCGAATGCCCTCAGTGAATATTTTTTGATGAAATGAGTGAAAAGGAAGACGTTCTGATTAGAAAAGGCAGGAAGGTTGAGTAGATAGATAAAAGTGGGCCATGTACCCATTTGGCTAGGTAGATGAGAAGAACTCCAGGTTATGTGGTTTTACACTTAGCCAGAAAGCTAAAAGGACAAGGGGATAGGAAGATGAAATAAAAAAAAAATAGTCCCAGACCTCAAGGAGCTTACATTTTAATGAGAGGATACAAAATGATCACAGTATCCACTTGATAATGTGGGGGGTGGGGGTGGCAAGGTGGTACTTGAGGCCTAGAAAGTTACCCACAAGGATAGACTGGGGAACATCACATTCCTCCTCCTTGCCTAGACTTTGTTAAGTCTGGGAGCATATCCCCCAGCCCACCCCCAACCCCGCCTTGAGGAATGGGTTCTGCTTACTTAGACTCAGGAAGAGTCAAAAAAGGAGCCTGTGCTGCTTTTGAAAAAGAAAATCAATCTTTATTTTGCCAGCAGGATAGTATTGGAGGTTGCGATTTATGTGTATGTTAGTGACACATTTTTTGGCATTTCCATTAGTGGCTCTATTTTAGGGGTTTTAGGTCTGTCATGGAAATCGAATCCCAGGAGTAACAAATTGGGCTCAGACACCCAAAGGGTACACCATAAGAACAGTCTCTGCCTAGGCCTGGACGTGCTTGCTTTATTAGGCAGGGACTGGGGAGCTGGGGTCATCACTTGGGGAAAGTAGCTCCCAGTAGAAGCACTCTCTTGTAGCCATTCGAGTTTTCATTCATACCCCAAACAGGAATCAAATTTATTTAATGTTTACTATCTCTTGGGTACTCTGCCAGGAGCTGTGAGGAAAGCAAAGCTAAACAAGACATCCTACCCTCCAGCTGCTTACAGTCTAGTAGGGAAGGTGACATATACATTTGTTTTTCAGTCGTTTTCAGTCATGTCCTGACTCTCCATGATCCTCTGGGGTTTTGTTAGCAGAAATACTTGAGTGGTTTTTATTTCCTTTTCTGACTTTTATAGGTGAGAAAACTGAGATAAATAGGGTTAAGTGACTTGCCCAGGGTCACACAGGTAGCAAGTGTCTGAAGTCAGATTTGAACTCAGGAAGATGAGTCTTCTTGACTTCAGGTTAGCACTGTATCCATTGTACCATCTAGCTGCCCTTACATGTATGTAAATATGATAGGAAATATAACCTAAGTCTACAAGATACATAAATCCTATAGGAATGCATTGTGGGGTGAAATTAATTTTTTTTTTTTTACTGGGAGGGTCAAGGAAAGTTACAAGTGGTATTTGAGCTAAGTTTTGGAAGATGAGTTAGATTTCAGTAGAAAATAGGGAATGAGTGAGAATTACTAGACTAGGGAACAGTTTTTAGTGAAGGTACGAGAGAGATGAGAAAGAACAGGATGTCTTTGGGAAAACAGTGAGTAGTTTCGTTTGACCAGAATGTTGAAAGGAGGGAAAATAGTGTCCAATAAGATTGGAAATAACTGCTTGGAATCAGATCATAAAAGACCTTGAGTTTAGAATTTATATGTAATAAGGATTTGTATCCCTATTAACAGTAACAGAGAACCATTTCAGGGTTTCTGAGTAGTGGAGTAATATGATTGGAGCTGTTCACCAGGAAGATTAGGCAATGGAATAAATAACATACATGCACTACTATGGCATATTATATGTGTAATGTTTGGCATGATGCACGTGTGCTTTATGTATGCAACATGTAATATAATATGTTCTGATGAACTGATGGTCCTTTATTTCATAGACTGAGCAGCAGTCTTTCTTTATCTACCTTTCCCCCCCCCCCTATTCAGCTTGTTGGCCTGAACTCTTTTTCATGGATTCCCCTGAAGAGCCTCTGTAGCTTTATGAAGTCAACAGAGTGTCATCTTCAAATGGTGAACAGACAGAGCCATGTTAAGTATAAGGGAGTAGCATTTTATTATTTATTTATTTGTTTTTTAAATTATTTACTTGTAAGAAACATTCTAAAGGAATATTGGAAGGATCTGAACATTTTTCGATTGGGTACTTCACCAATGTAGATAATATCATTTTTCTAACTTGATCAGTAATCTTTAAGAGTTGCCGTGGCCAATGAAACTAGTCATCCTGCAGCCAACTTAGTCAGAAGACTCTAGGAACACTCTGGCATAGTTTATGTTCCACTTACTAGCAGTGCAACCTCAGACAAGTCACATAACCCCAATTGACCTTCCTTCCCTCCTCAAAAAAAAAAAGGTTTATGTTCTGTGGACATAGCCCTTGAGGGTCCAGAGTCCCCTTCATGCTATAAGGAGGTATTAGAGCACAGTGGAGGACAGTAAGAGATAGTACCTCAGCAATGCATGGTCAGAAAGTAAAGTCAAACAGCCATATAGGGAAAGCAAAGCACACCAGATGGACCGCTGAGAAGTTGGAATGGGTGTGGGGGAGGGAAAGGAATACGCATTAATTAAGCACCTACTATGTGGCAGGCATTGTACAAATGTTTTATAACTAGTATGTCATTTGATCCATGGATTGTTACAAGACCAAGAAAAAAGCCTGTCTGTACTGGATGGATTATCAGTGGGAGATGTATGGAAAGACATAAGCAAGAAATGAAAAAGGTGAGAAGGTGGAACACTTGTGTATTATATACACATTTTATATATCTACACACATGCATATCATATACATATATATGATAAAACAAATCTATGTATAAGCTTAAAGATCAGTGCATGTGTCCTTGAAAAGTTTGATTTGTACATATGTATTTTGCCAATGAATAATAGAATTATTGAAGTATCAGCTCAGAAAAGATCTCAGAGGTCTTATAATTCAACTCCTGCTGTTGGAAAAATTACATCAGTGGTACACAGCACATAGTAGGCACTTAATAAATGCTTGTTGATTGACTTAACTTACCAAGTTAATGTCTAGCTTCTCTTCCAAACCCTACAATAATGGAAAATTCATTACCCCCAAAGCAAGGTGTATAGAAAGGACTCAAGTGATTGAGGATCATGTTCAAAGTGGAGGCAGGAAGAGGGGTAAAGAAATTATTACATTATAACATAATCAAAATTTGATATGGTCCTGAAGTAGGATGATTGCAGGGGGAAGGCTTTGCTAAATTTGCTCTGATCTGTGGGAGGGGCTAAGAGTGAGAGATACCAGCACATGGGTCAAATAATATTTAGGGAAGGCAGACCCAGATCTATGGGGAGGCAGCCCAGGGGATCACTCTGAAAGGAATTTAAGAGAGCCTTATGTTGAAATCCTGAATTTAGAAGCTGTGGGACTGTGAACCAGTGCTTAATTGGTCTGAGCCCTGGGTTCCTTATTTATAAAATGGGGATAATAAAACCCTTATCACAGGGTACTTGTAATGATCAAATGAGATAATGTTTGCAAAGTGCTTTACGAATGTCAGGTATTATTGTTAGATCTAGTCATCATCCACATTTGATAAGGCCATTACTCCTTCAACTGGCTAGCTGGAGCTCCTGGACTTTAGTCTTTTTTGGTAAAGTGGAAAGTAGATAGACCCAGGAGTTAGGAAATAATTAGCCTTGTGACCTTCAGGAAAATCAGTTTACCTCTGTATGCCTAGGAATCATTATGTATAAAATTAATTCAGCACTCAGTATTTATTAAGCACCTACCTATAGGTACTTGTATCAGCAATGCCATATTCACAATGCCTATGGAAATTACAGATATGCTGATATAATTATCCATCACAAAATACATCATGCTTGCCATATGGGGGAATAAGCTAGAAAATTTATTAAAATACCAAAAGACTGAGTCCCAAAACCAGAAGGTGAAAGCCATCAGAGTAGTTATGAAATTGGCACAGGTAGATAAAGTAGAAAGCACCCACATTCTCAAGCCTTTAAAACAGAACAGGCTACCTCAGGCAAAGGTCCTCCTCTCCCCACTCACAGCAACCACCCAGCGTCCAGGAAGCGCGCTCCCAGCAGCTCCGGCCCCTGGCAGTCCTCAGCAGGAGTCCTTAGCAGAAATTCTGGCTGACTCAAAAAGGACTTCACGCTGCCGCCGTTGCCGCCACTGCTAGCCACCGCAGGAACTCTAGTTTGGCTTCCGCTTCCTCTTGCTCCGCCCCTTCCTGCTACGTCAGCAAGTCCAATGGGGCATGGAAGATCTTTAAATCCCATAACCCTTACAGTACTATATAACACACTGGAAGAGATCTATAGTATAGTTAAAACACTGTGCTTTATGGTCAAGTAGAAAGATAGGGTATAAATGTTGATCACTGTAATAATCTACAATGTTACATGATACATTAAAATGAGAAATCCAGAGAGAATTGTTTCTTGCTTGGGGGAATCAAGGATGGCCCCATGAAAGGGAGGTAGCATTTGAATTGAGTTTTAAAGGGTGGGTTTGAATTTTCAACAGTCACTCTTGGAATATAAAGAACCATGAGCAAAGAGGGAGCAGTATAAAAAAAGAGTTGGAATGGTCAGGTGTTACCAGGTTGTGGAGTGCCTTGAACACCAGGAAGAGGAATTTAAAGCTTTACTCCTGACTTTAGTAAGGAATCACTGGGGACTTTTGAGCAAGGCATGATAGGGTTAGATCAGTTTGTAAAGCTAAGATTATCTTGGAATCTCCATAAAAGATAGATTGGAGAGGGAAGGGAATGGTGCTTAGAAGATAATAGCAATAGTTCAGGCTAATGGGAATGAGAACTTAGACTAGTGATGGGAGAGGGAATGGAGAGGAGGGGACTGATGTGAGGGATATTGTGGAAGTGAAATTGATGGGACTTGGTAATTTGATTGGATGTTAAAGATGATTGGGATCTTAACCTGGAATTTGTGAACTTGGATTTTTTTTAAATTGATAATTTACATTTTAACATAATTGCTTTCATTTGTAATCTTATGTTTTTTTATTTTGCATTTTAAAAACATTATTCTAAGAGTCTTTAGGCTTCACCAGACTACCAGAGGGATTCCTGACACAAGAAAGGTTTAGGATTCCTAGACCCTTGATAATCATTAAAGGCCCTTCTAGTCCTAATGGTCTGAAGTTTTACTACACCTCCACTTTACAGATAGAGAAACTGAGTCTAGAATTACAGATAGAGAAACCGAGTCTAGAAAAATGACATAACAGAGATTATCCTTAGAGTAGAGGTCCACCATACCAGGTAAGAGTTTATCCGTTAGCCAGTGATCTGAATCACCAACCATATGGCATCCCCTCCACCCAAAGCTCCTGGAATTTGAGATCCTCTTATCGATAGTAGTGACTCCTCTATCAACAGAGAGATGCTTAGTCTTATTCTGGGGATACTAAAGAATTAGGAATAGATAGCTAGATGCCACAATAGAGAGAGTTCTGGACCTGGAATCAGGGAGACTCATCTTCCTGAGTTCAAATGTGGCCTCAGACATTTACAAGCTGTGTGACCCTGAGCAAGTCACTGAACACTGGTTGCCTGCCTCAGTTTTCTCATCTGCCAAATTAGTTGGAGAAGGAAATGGCAATCCACTCCAATCTCTTTACCAAGAAAGCCCCAAAATGGGGTAACAGAGAGTCAGATACAACGGAAAATGACTGAACAACAACAATTAAAAAGGAATCAGAATAGACATAGTCTTATCCCTTAGGAGCTTCTGAAGGTAGGAACTTAACTAACTAGAAGCCATAATTTTGGCTAAGAGCACATTAATTGATATCCATATGGACACTGATGTTTAGATACAAGTAAATGTGTACACAAATCTTTGTGTACAATACTGCACCGCACAGCAGCCATTCTGTCCTTGAGAAGAGAAAATGAATGTGTTATTGCTGGTAAGGGCAAAATACTGTGCTTTGCATTTAGGAAGTTTGGGCTAGAAGGGACCACAGAGAATACCAAGTCCACCCCTCCCCTAGATATACCAAGGTATTAAGTTGCAGAGAAGTGAAATGACTTGCCCAGGGTCATGCTGCTGTGTGTGAGAGTCAGACGTGGGATTTGAACCTAGCTCTTTCTGACTTCCAAGTGCAGCTCCAAATCCTCTATACACCATGCAGATGAGGAGACTAAGGCCCATTGAGGTTCAGTGATTTGTCCAGAGTCATACAGCTTAATATTGGCAGAGCTAAAGCCAAAAACCATCCCCCCCCGACTCTTTGTCTGTTGATCTGAATACACACAGTCTTGTCTCCTCTTCCTTTCTATCTCCCTGGATTCCTACCCGAGGCATGCCACATCAGGGAGCAGTTTTAGAGATGTGTTCAAGAAGTGACATCCCTAGAAAATAAAACAATATAAGGAGAAAAGAGCTTCAGACCACTGAGTGATATTTAACTCCACATTTCCCTTTGAGCCTGGGTTGGGATTTCTCCCCAGTTCCTCTTTCGTCAGGATCATGGGGTGAAATTGAGGTGAGGGTTTGGTGGGGCAGGATGTCAGTGAGGACCCACCAGCTCTCTGAGCCAGATAGGTACCGGGTATATCCATCAGGTTAGTTGCTAAGACTTGGGCTTCAGGTTCAGAATCCCTGTCCTGTATTCCAGAGAGAGGATTTGACAGTGAAGGAAGAGTATTTGTTTGGGAGGAACATAGATGGATGGACAAGAGATGCTAGCTTTGTGGTTTGTGGGACTGATGATGAAATCATACGAATGGCCCATGTCCTTTTCTTGGACCACAGCAAATCCTCACATATCCTCACCTGCTGCTTTTCACCACTTTCCCCCTGAATAACAAAAGGTTCCTCCCCATCTCTAACCCCTGCTTCCCCCCCCCCTCCCCCCCAGCCTTGAAACCCATTACAGGCTGCCTCACAACACATAAAAATGCTCCTTTCCTAGGGCTTCTGTTGCTCTTCAGAAGCCTATAAATTTAATGTCCTGCCTCCTTTCTCTCCCCACCCCCTTTCCTCTGTCTGGCTTGGAAGTAGTCACAGAGGAGCCCCTAACCTCCTCCCTCCATGGAAGAGATAGGTTCAGATCTAACTGGCACCAACCTTGGGCTCCTGGGGACTGGAGCAGGGTCCATCCCCAGTGCACCAACTGGGAACCCCCCATGATGTTGCAAAGGCACTTCTTCAGTCTCTCTTACAAAGCAGACTGCTAGTTGGAGAAGAGCTGAAGGGAAAGATAAGCAGAATGTGCTTGCTGGTGGTGAGATAGGGCTTCCTGGAGCCTTCCCACCAAGTATTACCCTAAGTTCAAAGAAGCCATGAAATCTCGGGAATGGGGGCAGGAGGCTTGAGGGCAGAGCTTGCCACACACACCCTTTTACTTGGGTAAAAGGTCTATGAGGGCGACTGCTCACTTGGAGAAGAGAGGCAGCCATCACCTAGCTAGGAGCCTTGTAGCCCAGTGTCCTCTAGCCATGGGAACTTGGATTAGTCATTTCCCCTTTCCTGGGCTCCATTTTCCTCTCCTGTGAAATGTGTTGGATCTGATAATATCTTGGTACCCTCCCAACTCTCATATTCTGTGAGCCTGATTCCCTGCCTGCTCTGCTCTCTGGAGGTGGGTGGGGCCAGTGCCCCTAGGAAGTGTGCCTTCTGGCAAAGAGCCCCTCCTCCGTGTGGTCCCAGAGCCTCAGTACAGAAGGGGACCATATGGCCCTTTGTGAACAGATACAGTCTTCCCAGTACAGTATCTACTCATTGTGCGAGCCAGGGCCTGGATCCCCAGCATCAGCTGTCCCTTCCCTCACTCCCTCCCTCCCATGGAACCAGCCTGCCCAGGTCTCAAGGCAGTCAGGATGCAGGGTGTGCCCTCCAGGGTCCCCAGAAGGGTAAGAGAGAAAGGGAGCACACTTACTGAACCCTTGTAGTTTTGGGGTGAGCAAGAAATATTTCAGTAACACTGCCCCCCCCGCCACTTACACACACACACACACACACACACACACACACACACACACACACACAAAACTGTTGAAGTGAAGTCAAACGTCTCAAAGTCAGATCCCTTTTTAGTATGAATTTGCTGTGTCTCATTCTGAGCACTAATTCCAATTTAATTGCAAGTGGCCTGAAGCCTCTTCAATAGGAGTAACAAATGGTTTGATTTTGTAAACTTCATCAGACTGCATTTTAAATGCGACACAGTAGCCCAACTCGAATGCCAATGAAGCACTGGAGTAGTTCTCTGTTTACTAATTATCCGTTTTTACTCCAAGCCACGCTGGCTGGCTTGTCTGATTAAATCGGATTTGTGGGATAGAGAACAGCTAGCAGAGTTTTCTCTATAGTAAACGAGATTGAAACTATGGGCCGCCTGGCTGCACACTGTAAATTATATTTCCTTTTAAAGGGGACGTGTCTCTTTTATTTCTCTGGCGTCCCTCCTGCATATTAAACTTTACGGGACAGAAATGTACCCGGCTGCTTTGAAATCCAGCCTCTCGCCCGCTGCCTGTTAGCCAGCTTGCTTCCATTGCTTTCCCTCTCCCTTTCTGAAGAATTGGAAAGGAAATTGGAAGTTGCATGTCATGGTCTTTCTCCCCCCCCCCCCCCCCCAACCCCAGCCTTTTTCTTTTCATTCTTCTCTTTCCCCTGATCTTAGCTGGGAAAGGGGGAAAGTATAATTTTTAATTTCCATCTCTGCCCTCAAAGGTGTTAGCAAGTGCCTTGAGTGAGGGCAAAACAGGTTCTCCAAAACTCAATTAAATTTATTAAACAAGAATTAATGTATGTAAGGCTTAGAGGACTCAACCTGACCTGGTCCAGCCTAGGTTTAGAGAGGAGAAGGTTGGAAAATCATCCTTCAGGGAAGGGCAGAAGAGGAGGAGGGGAAGGGAGGGTCCTTGTCAAAATAAAAGTAAATGTGTCCTTCCATCCCACTTGGAACTCCTGGTCCTCATCTGTAAAATGAGACTGGATAATCCCAGAGAATGCCTTCAGCATTGTGAAAGGCACTGAGGGAGCTTGACATGGGAGGGCCGATGTAGTTTGAGGCAGAGAAGGATGGGTTGTCACTTTCCTCTGAGCTGAGAGTCCAGCTGACCTGGCTCTCTCTCTAAATCCCAGGGTCTGCTGGCCTGGTTCTCTCAGTCTATATTAATTGCTTATTCCTTTGGCTCTAGAAAAACAACTTCTGTCCTTCCCTCCCCTCATATCTCTCTCTTCTCCCCTTCCACAAAATAAATATATTTTAAAAATAATAAAGGAGAAGCAGCTAGTGATGAAGGTGTACCAGAGGTCTGCTAAGACTATAACTGTCCAGGCTTGACCTATCCTGCCCTCATTATTCGATATCTATCTTTGTGTAGGGTGCTTTTTATATTTTAATTTGCTTTTGAATGTCCTGCAAAATTAATGGTATACACACTTTTTTTCTTTGGGGACCATTGTGTGCAGTACAGTACGGGAAAGCCTCTTGGTGTCTCTGATAGCCTGGTTACCGTGGGAATGAATGGCCACCACACTGTCAGTCCCATATTCTCTCCTTTTAATTGTTGACAGTAAAAAGCGTTTAAATGCTGCTTAATTTGTAATCATCTTCTAGGGGAAAAAAGGAGAGGGACCATTAAAATGTCAGCAAAATGAATACATCCTTCTTTCTTTTTTTGTTTTGTTTATTTATCTGAGGGTGATTTTTCTTTTCAGGGCCCAGCATTGTCAGTTATTTAAGTGGCTCTGAAACAATTCCCATTTCCATTTTATTTTGGATTTCTCTTTCTGTCTCTCACTCTTCCCTCTTCATCTCCCACCCTCCTAGTTTCTTCTCTCTGTCTTTTGTCTGTCTTTCTCTCTGCCTTTCTCTGTTGGATTGCGGTTTGTCTGTTGATCAGTCTCTCTTTTGATCTCATCTTTTTCTCCTCTCTCTCTCTGCTTGTCTCTCTGTCACTCTTTCTGTCTCTGTCTCTCTCAATTAAATAGTCCATCAAGCCCAAAGTATTTAAAAGCCTTAAACTTTAAACCAAGTGAAAAATTTTTTTTAAAAGGGAATACTAATTGTGTGCTCATTGGCCCCCCTTCCCTGTGGTGGACTCCTTGGGAATGCCCAGTTCTGGAAGAAATGGCTTTCTGTAGCAAATCATAAAATGCTAGAACTGAAAAAGCATCTTGGAGATCATCTCCATTAGAACCCCTTAGAGAATCCCTCCAATTTTATAGATGAAGAAACTGAGTTCTTGTACCCATTCAGAGCTTCCACATTTCTGGAAGGGAAGGGTTTATCCTGAAAGACTAACCCTTCCATGGGTTTGTTCATCACCAGGTTTCTGAAGGGCCCTGGTAGAAAGAACCTCTTCCCCTTTGGTGGCCCTTCATTCAATCTAAGCAGACTCATGGAACTGACCACTTGGAGTCCCCATTCCATGGGCCTAGTCAATTCTAGGGGGTCCTCAGCAGGCAGGTAAGGGTCTTGTAAGAAGCTAGGCACTGAAGGATCTCACAAAGCATCTCCTTTTACTATCTGTCACATCAGAAAAACTTTGTCTCCATGAAAAATAAATGATATATTTTTTTCTCTCTACTAGGTTAGACCTGATAGGAGAAATGGTTTAATAAATATGTCATAGAAATAAGGATGATTAATTCTCACCTATCAGTACCTCTCTGCCCCAACTTTCCTAGTTTTTAAAATCTATAATGTAAGGTTAGTAAGGGGATCAGTCTCAAGTAACATCTAGCTCTAATTAATGTCTTATTCTTTTGATACCTCACTTGGATTTCACTCTCAACATCTCTAGGAGTACTGAATCCAGGGACTCTGGTACTAAATCCGTACCATATATAGCTGAATGATCTCAGTCCAAACATCGACATAATGATACTGCCTTGCAGACAGATACAAGCCCATCAGTGCTTTGGGTCAGTAACAATCCACAGTAGAACAGGAAGGAGTAATCAACATAGGTTGAATTGATTTCATTCTCTGTGCTATGCAGGTGGAGGAACCTGCAGTCTCAGGGTAGTTTACACATTGCAAACACAGGCTAGTAAATCCTTTGTCTTATCTGCAAGGTTTGCTAAATTCAGATAGGAAATGGTATACTTCCTCAGGATTGTTTTAGTCTGGTTTATATGATTGCTTATGATGTCACCCTCTCCTTACTGTATAGTCTAAAGGCAGGAGAGTAGGAGAGAATAAACATTAAGGGCCTACTATGTGCCAGGCATGACGCTTTACAAATATTATCTCATTCATTTATTAAAGAAAACATTGAGGGGAAATTGAGTACACATGAGATGCCCTATGATGATAGCCAACTTATTTTCAGATTTTATTTACTAGCCTTTAGTAGAAGTAGGCCTACTTGCATGTGGAAAGGAAAATCTCCTTTTTCTTTGTTCTGGATGGTAAAATCTAGGCTCACTCACCATCATCGCAGCTTCCCCCCCCCCAGCTCCCCAACACACTCCCAGGGTTTCTTGGAGCTCCTCCTTCATACTTCTGTCACATGGAGGTGTCTCCCTTCACTGATGCCCCAGTGGTGCCTCTGGTTTCAGCTTCTTCAGGGATCAGGGCCTAGTCCCCCTGGGTTGGTCCAAGCGAAGCTGCTGAAGGCAGCTCCTTACTGCCACTCAGGGCTGTTGAAGTTAGTCCAATTTTTCAATCGAGGGCCAATTAGTTTCACAAATGGGGGCCCTGTGGTGCCAGGGCGCATTTGTTCCAGGCCTGAGCATTGGCCTGGCGGCATTGTCCTGCCTCCCACCCCCGGGAGAGGCCATTGTCCTCACCCCCAGCGGGCGCTGCTTATTGCTGATTTATATAGGCAGGCATCCTGCCGGCTGCAGGCTTCACAGACACAGCTGGCTGAGGTGCTTAAGGCCTCGGACCCAGTGACCTTTGCCCCAATCCTGCTGTCATTTTGAAAGTTACAGACCAGAGGCCTGCATACTTCTCCGGATTTACTTTACACCCTCGCCTCCCACCCCCCAGCCCCATATACATAGACACCCCTGCTCCCTTTCTCTTTCTCCACCCCCCTCTCCCTTGTGGTGCAGAGTTTTGTCCCAGGGATAGTTCAGGAAAGCAAAGAGAAAAGGGATTTTTTCTTTAGGTGTCTTTATGTGGTTGATGAGTGGACAGCGATGGTCTTCTTGTAACTTGATGAAGGAGGCTTCCTCAGCTGATGAAATTTGAAAGCCTCTCCTTCATTAGTTCTATCTCAGTGTGATAATGAGGATGGATAGCAGGGTGAGCTCTCAGCTGTACAAGGGCACTCAGATCTCACCTGGACACACATGTCCTTCCCAAGGCAGCTCCACTGCCAGATCCTCTATGAAGTCTTCATAAAGAGCCGAAGGCTTAGAGCTTGAAAGGACCTCAGAAAGCCATCTGGTCCACCCTCTCCCCATTTTATAGATGAGAACACTGAGTCTCAGGGAGGTCATAAGTGACAGACTTGATAGTCAGGTGCATGAGACTGAATATGTTTAAGTGTGGGATGTGTAAAGGAAAAAGAGTACCATTCTGAGAGTCTGGAGATCCAAGGTTTAATCCGGGAACCATTACTAACCCAATATGACCTTGGGAAAGTCTTCATCTCTTTGGGCCTCGGTTTCTCCAACTGTAAAATGAGAGCATTGACCCAAATAACCTATAACGTCTCCTCCAAGCCCACCCTTTACATGATTCCATCAAAGTAAGTCTTGTTTAGTTCTAGTTTTTCTTAGGCTTTACTTTCTTGCTCTTCATTTTCTTGTTTCTCAGTCCTTGAAGCCAGAGACAGCTTTCCTTCTCTCTGCCTCCCTCCCTCCGCCTCTGTCTGTCTCTTTCTGTTTCTGTCTTTCTTGGTTTCTCTCTCCCTTCTGTTTCCTTTCTTTTCCTTTTCTCTTCTACCTATATTTGTTGGAGTGATTGACGAAATTAGTAAATCCATTCATGTTACTTTTATTGTGTGAGCCTCAATAAATCCCCTATGTCCAAGACACACCTTAATGAGCTAGTGAGCTGACAAATTTGTTTACTGTAGCTGGAGGTGCCAAGTAATGAAATGCACTTGTGTCTGCTGCTCCCTGCTAAAAACAAATGCATGGTTTTCCAGAAGCCAGGTCTGCTGTACTTTGCTCAACTGCTGAGAGGCTGCTGCCACAAACCCCAAGACCGTGAAAGTTTAAAAAAATATATAATCGCTATCCCTCCTTAGTTTAAGATAAATTTTAATTATCTCCTTTCCCTCTTCCACTATTAAAATAACAAAAACAATTATAAAACCAACTCTATTCTTCTTCATTGAAATTGAAGATGATGTAGCTGTAGTGTTCTGGGAAGACTTTCAAGCTTATCAGAAAAAAAAAAAAAACCATGAAGAGAGGACCTTAAGAGACTGGAATTGATGAGATCAGAATTGATAAGGGAGCTTGGTACTGATCTTTTCAGCTGGCTCGATATCCAGGCTACAAGGTTAAAGTTACCCAAATAGGAGTTCTGCAGATAATTTTGATCTTAATTGCCCTACCAAAAATATTTTCCTAGCCTGCATTGCCTATGCCCTGACAGAGACCAAAGGTAAAAAGAAAATTGTGGGAATGATGTCTCATTTAATGACATTAGTTACTTTGAAAGACTTGGTGGTGGTCCCTGGCATTGGGTTAGAATTCCGTTGGTGCCCCTCCCAACCACTCTCCCTATCCCTCTGATGCATATGAAGCAGGTAGAATCAAAGGCATTGGTGAGAAGGGAGGGAAAAGGGAGCAATGGCTTTTCTTTTTCTTTTTTTCTTTTGCCTTCTCCCCCTATCCTCTTAAGATTCAGATAGAGCCTTCTAGTTCCCTTGCAATGAGTCAGCCCTGTATAGCCTTTCCTTCTTCCTATCCTCTGCTGTTTCCTCTCCCTCTCTCTCTACCTCTCCTCTCCCTTTCCCTTTCCTTTCTTCCTCTCTCTCTCCCTCTTTCTCCCTCCCTCCCTCTCTTTCTTCTTTTCCTTCTTTCTTTTTCCCTCTCCCCTCTCCACCAGATGACACATCTATACTGAATCTTAGAACAACAACTAGGGAAAACGGCAGGAAAGAGAAGCCTTGGCTGCTGGGGTAATAGTGGGCTGGTGGTTATGGCTGCCTGAGGAACCTTGGGAGGGAGCAGGCCTCAGAGGCAGAGAAGATAGCTGGAAGCATGCCTCTGAGCAGTCCATATGCCCTCACGAAGCTTCCCCCCTCATCTCCAGGGCTTGGGCCCAATGGGGTGGGCAGCACTGACTGGGGAGGTCACTCTTCTTGACCTAAGGCACAGGCAGTGGGGTGCAGAAAGCAGCGTTCCAGGCGTCAACACATCCACAGAAAGCAATCACAACCCACTTACCCAAAAAAGCTCAAGTATATTTAGATCCCTCTGCTCTTTTGATTAAGGAAATGCTTATACCGGGAGATAATAAGAGCCTTGCTCAGAGAAGGTGTAGCACCTGAGCGTCTTCTCCAGCTGTGTACCCCTCGGATCCTGCTCCCTTCTTTTCTATTAAAAAGCTAATTGGTATGGAAATGGCACAGGTGTAAACATGAGGGTTTTTGTATCTCATAATTTTGGATCCACTCATCACCTGGGTGAAGTAAACACCTCCATTTGTGTGTCATTCCCCTCTCTACCCAAAACACACCCTGGCTGCCCCTCCCTCTCATTCCTGCTAAAATTAAACTTGTTTGAAATAGGAGGGTGTCTGTGTAAATGAATCCTGCACGCCTGGCAGCCCACGCTGGTGGAGCTACATCTTGACTCAGTATAGACCTTGGCTACCTTGAAAGGAGGGCTCCCCTCCTGCCCCACAGGTTTGTTGTAGAGGAAAACCCTAGGTAAACTGTCAGGAGCTCCACAATGAGTGCTGCTGTTACCGTCACTTTTATTAATGTTTTAGGCTCAGAATCATGGTGTCCCAGAGCTGAAAGGCAGGCCTTCCGTGCATTAGCTCACTGAGCCTCGTAGCGATCCTGTGAGACAGGTGCTGCAAGTGGCCTGATGTCCGTTTTATAGATGAGAAAACTGCGTTCTAGAGAGATGATATGATTCATGGTCACACAGCCAGTAAGCATGTCAGAAGAGGGATCTGACTCAGGTCTTACTGACTCCAAACCTAACCCTCTACCCATTAGTGTCTTTCCAATCAATCAGCAAATGTTTATTAAACACCTTCTGCATTCCAGGCCCAGTACTAAGTGTAGGGAGTTCAAAGATAAAAAGTAAATAGGCCTTGTCCTCAAGGCACTTATCTGAGAAGACCGCAACAGTGTATAAGTACATTGCAGATTATGTGCGGTAACTGAGTGGGGGAGGGAGTAGCATAGTGAGACCCGGGGGTGAGGAAGGGCTTTCTCTAGAAAGTGAATTTAGGTTGGAAGGAAACTAGGAATTCCACGGAGAAGGGAGTGGGTTGCAGATGTGGGGGGACAGCCAGCACAAAACAGAGATGCTTTCTGACAGGGAGTCTTCTACACTCCCCTGAAGGACCTCTGGGGATGGAGATCTCATTACCTTCTAAGGAAGGTTGCTCATTTCCATTTTTACCTGCCTCTCCTTATTAGCGAGTTTTCCCTTCCTTCTATCAACCTTGAAACTGCATTTCTGAAACTTTGACTGACTACTTCCCATTCTACTTTCTGGGGTCAAACAGATCTAGTCTGAGAGCCTTTTAAACACTTGACACTGGACATCTTGGGGTCTGTGAACATTTTCATTGGCCAGTTTCCGTTTGCATGGGCCCTACCCACATTTCTTGGAATCCTCCCTTGTGCCCTCTCCTCAGACATACTCACTCTGTCCTGCTGCCCTCTCCCACAGTCTGGCCCATTCAGAGCCAACACTGTGAGCAGAGGAAAGTTACTTAACCTCTTTATACCTCAGTTTTCCTCTTCTGTATAAAGGGGATTATAACATCTTTAGTGTCTCCTTCCTGTGAGGATGAGGATGTTGTTGCGCATACCTCCTCAGCATCTCTCTCATATGTCTTCTTCCTACTCACACAACTGCCACCCTAATTTAGACCCTCTGAATCCCTTCCCTGGACTATTGTAATGTAAAGATGAGATATTTGGGGACTTTGGAACTGGAAAGGAAGAATGACTTCTAGATCATTTGGTTCAGTACCCTTGTCATACAGGAGAAGATACAGACCCATAGAGGTGGGATGACTTACCTGCACTCTCCCAGCTTCAGGATACTTTCTAGGACCAGCTCTCTAGAGGAAGGGGGGCCCTTCATGTATGGAAAGTTGGAAGTAGTCAGAAATCTATCTGGCTGTGACAGCAGCTCCCCCTGGTGGTCTTGGTCCAGGCTTTCAACCTCAGTTTCTCCACCTATAAAATGGGTCTACTATTTCTCAATTCCCTGTATTGAAGCACTAGATAGATCCAAAGATTGGGGGGCAGTGGGGCAGAAGGGAAAAGCATGCATGGCATGTTTTCTCAAGGCTATCAGAGCTCTGCTATTACCCCTCTGCACATCTTCTGAAACTAATGAATTGCTAATACAATTTTCTAGATAATTTTATTTCCATAGTCCCACATTTTAATGTGTTTCCAAAAAGCCAGCATTTATTTGCTTAATCTCCCAGCATAATACGATCTGCCCTGACTCATCATAGATGCAGAACAATCAGCTAGGCAGAAACTACAACAAATTGTTTAATAACTCAAGTCTATTCTCTTGATTTTTAACTTACATAGACTGGTAGCTTTTCTTTTCCACTCTGCCCCCATGCCCTACTTCTGCATTTTAAAATGATTTTACTCTTTTTATTGTCTCATGGGCAGAAGGTTGGATAGAATAGAAGTGGAGACAGCTGTCCCTTTCCCTCTCTCCCTGGTCTGCTTTATCAAGCCTGTTAGCCTATTCATTGGATAGCGGAGAGTCTTAGAGTGTTTGTTGCCCAGCGGTCTGTGTGTGTGTGTGAGAGAGAGAGAGTGTATGTGTGTGTGTGTATGTATGTGTGTGTGTATGTGTACATACACTATGGAATTGAATAGGATTTAAATCTATATGAATCTAAGTTGTATATTGTGATGGAATATTGTTGTGCTATAGGAAATGTTGAGCTCAATGATCTTAGAAAAACTTGGAAAGACTTGCAGGAAATAATGAAGAATGAAATGAGCAGAACCAGGAGAATGTCGTATACAGTAAACGCAGTATTATTTTAAGAACAACCTTGATTGACTAAGTCATTTTGATTATTATAAATACCCAAATTTACTTCAAAGGACATATGAGGGAAGATGCTGTCTGCATCCAGAGAAAGAACTGATAAATAGAAGGATGTAGAGAATGATTTTACATGTATATACACACATATACACATACATATTTGTGTCTAATGTGGGGGGAGAAAAAAAAAGAAAAAAGGAAATTTACATGATAACTTTATTATATTTAAAAGGAATAGCAAGTTGTACATGATAGATTTTCAGCTTCATGTGTAATCATCTTTGTATTATACTGTGTTATGGAAATGCTTGTTTTATTCCATAAGTTAAAAATAAAATAATTAAAAATTTAGAAAACTGTAAGGGACCTTATACCCCAGCTCATTTTCTCCCCTTCCCCGTCTGCTTACAGAGACACTAAAGCCAAATTCAGTGACTTGCCCAGAGACCTACAAGAAGTAAATAGTAGAGCAGAGATTTAAACTCAGTCCTTTAACTCAGATCCGACACTGTTCCCATTATACCATCCTACCTCTGAACCAAGTAAGAAAGAGAACAGGAAGAAGATGTGGTCAAAAAAGGCAGAGATGGGGTAGGAGTGAAGAGTGTTAGGAAACATGTTGGGGACAGTGCATGGGCTTTTTTTTCTGTAGTAAATGAGCATTTGTAGATTTTGTAACTTGTCTACAAAGCTGAAATTTAGCATAGGATTGGGGTGGGGGGTTAGTGGGGTAGACAAAAATTGGCTCCCCAGACAAGCTGTTCATCAAGAGGCCCCAGGAAGGGTGAGTTGAAAGCCAAGGAAACAGAGTTCTGCAGATGACAAAGGACTCAGGGCTTATTTGTGGCCTTACACCCTAGGCCTGACTTGCTACAGTGGATTCCTGGGTCAAGAGCTGTAACTGAGACTGTGGGCCTCAGTTTCCTCCTCTGCAAGATGAGAGAGCTTGACTAGATGATCACAGGTCCCTTCTGGCTGTAATATTCCTCTATTGTGACATACCCAGAGTAATTTCTGAATCCTTGATTTTTTCAGAAAACATATCTTTGAATGCATTGTATTTCAAGGCTGTGGGCACATGGACATTCAGTCTTCTTTGGCATGTGATCTTTTTTCTTTTTTTTTAAGGTCCAAGTGATTTTAAAAAAAATGTGTTTCCCTTAATAATATTTTATTTTTTCCAGTTACATGTAAAGATAGTTTCAACATTCATTTTTGTAAAATTTTGAATTCTAAATTTTTCTCTCTCCTCTCCCCCCTCCACAAGACAGCAAGTAGTAAGTCTGATAGAGGTTATATAGAATAAGTGATCTTTTAAAAATATTCCTCCACCCTTATTACCTCTATTTAGAAAGTTAGTGGTTTGAGCTTCTGGTTTTGATTTAGGGGTCTTCTTTTTGTTGTTGTTGTTGCTGTTTGTTTATTTGTATTTTTGGAGAGGGGAAGGCAAGGCAATTGGGGTTAAGTGACTTGCCCAAGGTCACACAGCTAGTATGTCAAGTGTCCGAGGCGGGATTTGAACTTAGGTCCTCCTGACTCCAGGGCCGGTGCTCTACTCATTGTGCCACCTAGCTGCCCCAGCACTATTATTCTTTTTTTTAAAACTTATTTATTTACTTTTAGTTTACAACATTCAGTTCTTTTTTTTTTTTAATGAGCAATCGGGGTTAAGTAACTTGTTCAACGTTACACAGCCAGTTATTTCTGGGTGTGGTGCTAAGTGCTGGAGCCCGGATTCGATCCCCAGGTCATCCCAACACTGGAGCCGGTGCTCTTACTCGCTGAGCCACCTGGCTGCACTGAGCACTATTATTCTTTTAAAAAAAAATAATATATATATATATATATATTTTTTTTTTTTTGGTCTTTTTGGAGGGGGGGAAAGCAGGGCAATTGAGTTTAAGTGACTTGCCCAAGGTCACAGAGCTGGTAAGTGTTAAGTGTCTGAGACTGCCTCAGGTCCTCCTGACTCCCCCTCCAGGGCCAGTGCTTTATTCACTGCACCACCTAGCTCCCCCTAAGGGTCCTTTTTAAGGGAGGTAGTGGTGATACCCTGCCTACAGTCTTACCTCCATGCAGCTAGGCAGCTTGAGGCCCCTGGAGGCAAGAAGACCTGTGATCAGTCCAGTCTCAGATGCTTACTAGCTTTGTGATCCTAGGTGAGTCAACCTCTAACACTGAACCTCATTCTCAGTTTCCTCAGCTGTAAAATGTGGACCATAATTGCACCTGCCTCACAGGGTTGTTGTGAGGGTCAGCTGAGATAAAATTGTAAAGCGCTTAACGCAGTGCTTTGTACGTAGTAAGTGTTTAATAAATGCTTGTTCCCTTCTCCTCTCCCATGACTCCCATACCTTTGGAAAGAATTGCTGCTAAGTTTTGTTATTGAAACTTGTTCATGGCCAGTCCAGGGAACTAGCACCTCAGCTCCCTCTTTCAGCAGACCGATCAATGAGTAAGCATTATTTATTAGTTATTGGAGAAGAGAAGAAAATTTGTCACAGAATGTGTAGGATCGCGAGCATGAGAAGGGGATGACACTGGCAAGAGTGCCAACGCTGCCTTCCTTTACTCGTCATCCATTGTCCCCTCTACTGATTGTGATCGGGCTTCTACCATTCCGTGGAACCTCTTCTCTTGGAGGACACCAGTGACAGCCTAATAACTGATTCAGTGTCCTATTCCTTTAGTCATTCTTGATGATCCTTTTGTAACTTCTCACATTCTTGACCACCCTCTCCTCCTGGAGGCTCTGCTGCCTGCCTTGGGGTTCAGTCCTACTGTGCTCCTCTGGCTCTTCTTGACCCCTTAATGTGAGTGTTCTCCAAGACTCTGTCCTCAGCCCACCTATCTCTCTCACTCCATGTTTGCCTTTGGTACTATCATTCTCTCTGTGACATCAGCTGTTGTCTTTGGACAATAGATCTGTATCCCCAGCCCTGACTTTTCCTGGGCTCCAGATCTCTGTCTCCTGAAAGACATTTTCACCTGGATATCTGAACACTGCCTTGGTGTATCCAAAACTGAGTTTACCCTCTTTCCTTCAAAAGTCATACCTCATGTTGATTTCATGATTTCTGTAAAATAGTGACTTTTCACCCAGTCTCCCCAAATTTTTGTATCTCATTGAGTCTGCTGTCCTTCACCCCTCATGCTCAGTCAGTCGTACCTCAACATCTCCTCTTGCCTTTCTCCTCTTTTCTCTATTTCTATGACCACTGTGGTAGTACAGTCCCTCTTTACCATCCATCTGGACCACTGTAGACGTTTCTTAATATGTCTCCTAGTTTTTACTTTCTCCCACTTCAGATACATCCTCCCTTCCACTGCCAAGAATGATCTTTCTTGGACATCAATTCAATCCTAAATTTTTTTTTTCTGCTCAAGCATCTTTTTTTGTATATGGAGTAGAGCCCTCTGCCTGGCATTCAAGGCCCTCTATGATCTGACTATGTTCTGCCATTCTAACTGTCTCTTGCTTCATGGTGGACATGGACAGGTCTCAGCCAATGTGCAGGCCTGTGTTGGCCTTTATTGGCAGAAACACCTACATTGATGAGATCATAGATCAATCTCTATTCTCCATTACTCAGTATTCCAACCAAACTGGTGCCTCTGCTCCACATGTTAGTATTATATACTCTCATTTCCATGCCTTTGTTCACAATGTTCTCTGTCCCTAGAATGTCCTTCTTCTGCTCCTTGACCTGTCCCACTGCCACCTGCGTTTAAAAGCCCAACCCAAGTGCTAACTTTTCCATGAAGCCTTCCATGATCATTGGGTTAATTGCCCTTCCCCACCTCAGACTTCATGTAACATCATTGCCATCACCACCAGCACCATCTCCATCATCATCATAACCTCTCTCTGTGGTTACTATGCATCAGGAATTTTCTAAGTTATTTATAATTATTATCTCATTTGATTTTCAAAACAACCCTAGGAAGTGGATGCTATTATTATCTCCATTTTACAGATGAGGAAACCAAGGCAAACAGAGGTTAAGTGACTTGCCCAGGGTCACATAGCATGTGAGTTCAGATTTGAACTCAGCTCTTTCTGAATCTAGGCCTGGCATTCTATCCTCTGTGCAACCAGTTGCCTCAATTTTATGTGTTGATATGATTGATACAATATTATAGCTATCTGTATTTGTGTCTTGTCCGCCTACTAGACTCTGTGATGAACTCTGTGATGGCAAAGGCAATATCTTGTCTAGCCCATGCACTTAACTCTTTGGTCTGCACATGGTAGGTTAATAGTACATGTTTCCAAATAAAGGGATGAATACCTCTGTTGTGGGAATCAAAAGGAAATAGGATTCAGATTCAGTCAATCAAGTATTTGCTAATAATTGATGATTCATACTTAATAATGTCTATGTGCCAGGCACTCCAAACTAGGTCCTCAAAATACAATTGCAAAGAATGAAATATTCCTGCTTTCAGTGAGCCTGCATTTTAATGAGAGACAACAAATGCCCACATTAATATAGAGAATATAAAGAATATGAATTATATGTTTGATAGATGTATTGCATATGTATGTATGTATGTGCACACACACATATCTTTATAAACCATACATATACATATAGTAGTTTAACACAAGGTAGTTTGGACAGGAGAGTACCAGCATTGTTAGAAGGGATCTGGAAAAGCTTCATGGTTCTTGAGCCCCATCGTAAAGGAAGAGAAGAACTAGATGAAGAGGCAAGGAAGGAGTATGTTCTAAGCATAGGGAATGGCCTGGATGGGAACAGTGTTCTGCTTCCCATCAACATTTTCTTCTTTGCTTCTCTTTTAGCACTGCAGATTTTGGTTCTGAGTTTGAGTACTTCTGGATTTGTGTCCCTCTTCTTTTTCCTGATCCTCCCCCAGAAATCATGAGATTCTTGGTTGTCCCTAGGAGTTAGGAATGGCTGCCAAAGGAGTGACCCTGCAGTGTCATACTAAAGCTAGGGCCAGTAACTTAGCTAAGCCTAAGACGGTCACTATTTCTGTATCTTTGTTTGATGACACTCCCCAGCATGGTCTCATCTTCATTGAGGTGCTAGCCTTCTTTCTGTTCCTTTTCAAGCTCAGTCAGTCCAGAGTAAGACAGAAATTATGAGAAGGGAGCTGTCTCCCATTTGATGTCATTGGTGGTATAAAAAGATGCCAGTCCTGGGACTTTGGAACCAGAGAAATGTGAAAGATGGGGAACTCTAAATCTGAGGTTTTTCATCCTGTGGTTCAGTAAGTCCAGCAGCCAAGGAAGCAGTGGGAGGCCTCTCCCTTTTCAGATGTTCTCTGTCATTTGGCTTGGTTGGACTACACTGGGCCTCAGTTCGTTTTTTGATTATGTATAGGGAGTGGGTAGTAACAAAGCATAGAGCTGCCCAGAGCTGTTAGAGGAGAAATTGTGCAGGTGGATAAATGTGAGTGAATGCACGGAGGAAAAATGAATCCAGAATTGTAGGAGCTGTGAGTTGTGATTTGGGAAGAGGGCCTGGGACCTCTTAGACACCATTCTGAAGGGATTAGCTGCTGTAGCCACAGAAAAGTCAGTCAAACGCCAGGTATTCCTGGGGAGAGTCTTAGAGACCATGGCCTTCATAAGCCATCATTCTGCCTTTGCTCCCAACTGTGGCCACTGGTCCCAGGCATCCCTGATCAGCATACCTTACAAAAGGCATGGGTCCGGAGAAGAAATCAGTACTGAAAGAGCATAGTGTTTAAAGAAAATAGCACCAGGGTCACAAAGACAAAAACAGCACCTGACTTCAAGGAGTTTATGTTCTTCTGGGGAGGAAGGAAAGATGTCTCTTCAGTTGTTTCAGTCATGTCAAACTCTCTGTGATCCTATTTGGGGTTTTCTTGGCAAAGACATTAGAGTGGTTTGCCATTTCCTTTTGCAGTTCATTTTACAGATGAGGAAACTGAGGCAAATAGGGTTAAGTGACTTGCCCAGGGTCACACAGCTACTACGTATCTGAGACTGGATTTGAACTTTGATCTTTATGACTCTGAGTCTGGTGCTCTATTCATAGCTGCCTCATGCCTTACTTTATCTCACCATAAAATGGAGAGGGTTTTCATATGTCTGCCCTGTGGTTGGCAGGGTGTGGGGGCTGTCCACACGTCTGTGGATGGGTTTGCTGACCTCCAGCTTTCCTTCTCTTATGCAGGCACTGACATGGCTGTCTTCTGTCTACTGTGCGGAAAGCGCTTCCAGACTCAGAGTGCCCTCCAACAACACATGGAAGTCCACGCAGGTGTCCGCAGCTACATCTGCAGTGAGTGCAACCGCACCTTCCCCAGCCACACAGCTCTCAAGCGCCACCTGCGCTCACATACAGGTAAGCCCACGAGGGAATAGGAGCCTTCCTTGCTCTGGGGGCCTAGGCTAACAATTTTTATTTTGTACCAGTGCTCCTGAGAGCCTTCAGCATGGGAAGTCAGGGTGGTAGGACAGTATAGTTTTGCATGGAGTGTCTAAGGGAAATGAAAGTCAGGAAAACTGGGTTCTAGGACCAGATCTTTCATTGAGTCATTTTATACTTTTGGCAGTATCATAAATGATTTTTTTAAAATGCTGTAGGACCACAGAGAGTTGACCCGTGTCTTCTTCTGAGAGTAGAGAGAGAAGAGCAGGGTTCAAGTTTCTCATGTTCCCATAAGAACCAGTGACCCTAGTTTTGTGAAAGACTGTGCAATAATAAGGGGTAGCTATCAGTGGGTAGAGTGCTAGAACTAGAGTCTGCAAGACCTGAGTTCAAATGTGGCTTCAGACTCTTCCTAGCCATGTGACCCTAGACAAATCATTTTACCCTGTTTGCCGCAGTTTCCCCTTCTGTAAAATGAGCTGGAGAAGGAAATAGCAAACCCCTCCAGTATCTTTGCCAAGAAAGCCCCAAAAGGGATCATAAAAGGACATGATTGAAAATGACTAGCCAACAAGAAGAAGATATTACTGGTATATTTTCCCCATTTTGCAGATGAGGTTGATAAAACTCAAAGAGGGTATGTGTTTTGGCTAGATGTCCCAGTCTGGTGTTGTCAGACTCAGCAGCAAAACTCCTGATTGCTACCTGAGCCAAATTAAAATATAATTGGGAAATATTTAACAAAATAAATAAAAATACAGTGAGCCATAGGTAATGTGAACTTGTGGGTTTCTAAGACAGTCTGCAACTTGTTGGGGTCTGTTTCTATTTGAGTTTGACACCATTGGCCTAGTCTATTGTAGCTTTTTTGGGGACTACAACGTAGAAGAAGCAAACCAGCCAATAATGCTATAAGCATTTTACTTCATACAAGAAAGATGAATAAATGAATGTCAGTCAGTGAACAAAAAATCCCCTGCTTATAAGTGCTTAGACCATGTGTCAGGCATTGTGCTAAGCTGTGGAAATACAACTAGAAGGCACCAAGACTACTTCAAGGAGGTTACATTTCTAATGGGGGAAAGATAGCATATGAGGGGAGCTAAAAAGAGTATGTATTAAAGCAACATGGTTTGGAAATGACTGGGAAATTTGAACCATTTGAGGGGCATGAGGGGAGCGACAAAGGAGGGGACAAAAATACACCAGTATCAGAATCACCAAGCCATAAAGATACAGCCGGGTCTCTGGATGGGCAGGATAGGTTTGAAGACCAGCTCTGGGATTTAGGTGACATTATCTTAAGGCTCTGGTGAGAAGAGTGAAGGGCGTTGATGGACACTGGAGAGATCTCTTCTGGGTTGGATGCCTAGGTTATGCCAGGCCGTCACCACTCTTCTCCAGTATAGTTACCCCTGGGTCCATCCCACATAGCAGGGTCACTCAGCAATCTGGAGGAAGGCCCAATTTTTTGTGGGAAAAGAGGGTAGGTCTTACCTGAGCCTCATTGGTTTCTCAGAAGGGAGTGTCTCTAAAGCAAAGCTAGTCTGTTGCAAGAAAGGTGGGCCTATAAAAACCAGAAGTTTTTCTGGTCCACCATATCATGGTCACACAACTAATAAGTGTCAGAAACGAGCTTCAAACCCAGATCTCCCTAACTACAACTTTGTCACTCTATCTATTGGTCCATGTTGCCTTTCAATGGTGGCAGAAAATCACAAGGGAATTCCTGAGTCAGGGAAGAGCTTGTATATGTCAGAATGAAGAGGAGGAGTTTGTGCTCCATCCTTACCCTGCCCCATTTCCCTACTTTCCTTAGACAGTTTTGGCTCAATACCCACATACTCAAACACACAATACCTGCATCTCCCACCCCTTGAAGTTGAATCCTTTGC
>NW_027187419.1:4627078-4648506 GCF_028583685.1 Petaurus breviceps papuanus | reverse complement strand
CTGTAACATGAGCACAGTAAATACAAGAAAGCATGGCAGGGGAGGATAGATGCCTGAGTCTGTGAAGGTTGGGCTATAGGAAGGTTAGAAGAGGAAAGACAGGATCAGATTAGTCTAAGGGGGCTTTCTCCCTGTGTCATTTACATTAAGGAGTTAATCAAAGGTAGTCTTTTCCTTTCCTTTTTCCTGCTCGGGTATAAAAATACAGTATTAACTCTAGATCTTCTTTTTGAATTTCGCTTTCGTTGTTTGTCCTTCATTTTCAAAGAGGATCAGTGAATTTAGGAATATATGAACATGTCTATCTCTTATATGGGCCCTTGTACCTTTATGGTTTGGAGACTGTACCGGTTTGCATGTCACCCTGTCTGACTTGGTGTGTATTTGTCTACATGTGTTTCTCTATGATAAAAATTGAGAGGTCTGCTGTTTTCCTGGGACTTGTATTCAAGATGGCACAGAGAACTTCCCAAGATTTATTAAGCCAGATGACTAACTACTACACATATCTTGTGATTCACATGGGCACAAATGATCCTGCCAGAAGAAATCTAGAAAGCATTTTTTAAAAATTTAATATTTACCCCAATTCCATGTAAAAACAATTTCTTTTAAAATTTTTTTTAATTTTAATTTTTGAGTTACAAATTCTCTTCCTCCTCTCATCCTCAATTGAGAAAGCAAGCAATTTGATATAGGTTATACATATGCAGTTGTGCAAAATATTTCCATGTTAGTCATGTTGTGAAAGAAATACAAACAAAAAAAACCCAAGAAAAATAAAGAAAAAGTATGCTTCAATCAGCATTCAGAACCCATCAGTTCATTCTTGGAGATGCATTGCGTTTTTCATAAGTCCTTTCAGAATTATCTTGGATCATTGTATTGTTGAGAATAGCTAAATCATTCAGAGTTGATTAGAAAGGCATTTTTAAAGATTACAAAGTCCTTTGCAAGAAACTGAAGACCCGTAGGGACATAGGTAGCATTTTCATCACTGTTACCAGGCAAAAGCAAGGGACTTAGAAGGGGAAATGCATATTTTAAAGTAAACGTCTATAGATAAAAGATGACTCTGAGGAGAGGATTTTGCTTTCTGGACCGTGACTTAAAATATAGGAGCGACAGGCTTCAGATGAGAGATGGAGTTTACCTAACATGACTGCTTGGAGTCCTGCAAATCTAATCAAAAGGGTTTTAAGCTGAAGAGGAAGAAGGGAGAAGGAGACTGCCTATGTATAGAATATCCACCAAGTTGCATGCCAGTAGTTACACTGTAAAAAAAAATCATTTGAGTTGTCAGTAGTTACATTGTAAGAAAAATATTAATCTTTGAGATGCCTAGAAATTCATGGGAGATGAAAATCTAAGAAAGGAGCCATCACTAAGACCCATTAGCTCAGATATCTATACGTGAAGCCACAGAGTATAAATAACAGAATGAGAAAGAGAAGAATTGGATCTCCAAGGTAATGCTGAGATTTGGTGGGATGGGACTCATGAGTGAAATATGGTTTTAGAAAAGTCTCCTACTCAAAACAGAATAGGTAAAAGGAGATGGAATAGCATTGTTAAGAACAGATACTCTTGGGGTGGCCAGGTAGCACAGCGAGAAAGAGCACTGGCCCCAGAGTCGGGATGACCTGGGATCGAATCCGGCCTCTGATACTTAGCAGCACACCCAGAAATAACTGACCGTGTAACCTTGAGCAACTTACTTAACCCCGATTGCTTTATTAAAAAAAAAAAAAGAAGAAGAAGAGGAAAAGATACTCTCATGATGAAATTCAGGAACTGGGAGGAAGCATGGTAGAGATCCATGGAGGCAGAAACAGAAGTGAAAATGTTATAGGTGTGTACTGGAGATCGCCAAGACAGAAAGAGAAAATAATGAGTTTAGGAAATAGATCATATTCCTGACATAGAGGCATGGTTGACTTTAGTGATTTCAGTTATTTGGGAATAGTCAGTGTCTGTGTCTGTCTCTGTTTCTGTCTGTCTATCTTTCTCTGTCTCTCCATCTCCTTCTCCCTCTCTCTCTTTCTTCCCTTCACCCCTCTTCCTTTCCTCTCAGAACAACTAATGATTTCTTGACTTCCTTGATGTGAATTCTATCCTTTTGAAATACACTATCGAACAGAGGAAATATTTGTTCTGTATCTTATTTTCTCCAAGGAGAAACTTGTTGCTGAAGTGGAAATGATAAGAAATTACTGGGGAAATGACCACTTCATTTTAGAAGCTGTGATAGAGATATGAAAGCTTGGTCTATTCTGACATGCACCCTAGATTTGGGAAAGCAAAGTTTCAAAAAGGTTTAGAGAAAGAGTTGGGATGATCCTGTGGTCTGCACGATGACACCATGGTAGTTCCTAAAATCTACATGGAAACTCAGCCTAGAAAAAAGAGAAAACTCTTAGGAGCAGAATATTTGCCACGGCACAAAAGTAACTAGTTCTTATGTGGAGGAAAAAGGGGGAATTGTCTACAGAGACCAATTTGAATACAAAAGGAGCCTGTTAGCCTACATAGATTTTTAACAGACTCAGAGGAGCCAGAAGTCAGGACAGGTAACAACAGATAAATACAAAAGCATTGCTTATTCTTGTAAGAATAGTGTCAGGTTGGGATGGCTAGGTGGCACAGTGAGTAAGAGTGCAGACCCCGGAGTTGGGAGGACCTGGGATTGGTTCCGGCCTCAGATACTTAAAACACCCACACAAAATAACTGGCGCGTGTAACCTTGGGCAAGTCACTTAACCCCAATTGCTTTAAAAAAAAAAAGAATAGCATCAGGATTGCTCAAGTCAAGTATGAACTGAGGCTGGTGAGGAAAGCTAAGGGCTTTTATAACTATATTGGGAGAAAGAATAGGATCAAAGAAGGAATAGAATAACTGATTATCCTTGAGTAATCAAAGAACTAGAAGATGTGATGACTGAGCCTGTTAATTATCTTTCAAAAATTGTGTTAAACAAGCACAGGTAGCGGCTGGTGGTTTTTGTCCTAAGTTCTCTTAAGAGGACCAAAATGACATCATTGTGTTGGAATCAAGGCACCATGTGTCTGACTGTGGGTGATCAGACCAAGACGAGCTCAGAAGGCTCCACCACAGGTCCATGTGAACATTTGGAGGGAAAATGTCTCTAAATTTTCACATTTGACATTTCTTTTGAGCTGCTGCAATTCTGCTTTGTTCATAGAGCACAGTACCTTTCATAGAACACAGGCACACCATGGTGAGTGGTCCTTTGCCAGCATCTCCACAATCAATTCCAATTTGAATTGGAGCACAGGTAGCATAGGCTTGGAGAAGAGAAAATGTCTCCTTAAAAAGATTGAGGGGCAAGGATTGGGTATAGAGGCTTTAGACTTTAGGCTAGAGGGCTTGACTTCAAATCTTGACCAGAAGCTAAAAGGTATTGTTA
This sequence comes from Petaurus breviceps papuanus, assembly GCF_028583685.1. Lineage (NCBI taxonomy): Eukaryota > Metazoa > Chordata > Mammalia > Diprotodontia > Petauridae > Petaurus > Petaurus breviceps. The sequence continues at coordinate 4,645,078 of NW_027187419.1, read as the reverse complement.
AAGGGATTATTGGTGAACATCTTGAAAAAGACAGAGTGGCTGCAGCGGACCAGCATTGTTTCATCATGCCAGTCTAACTTCATTTCCTTTTTTGATAGGGTTACTGAATCAGGCGATCTGGGCAATGTAGTAGATATAGGTCACATAAATCATTAGGGAAACTTTCAACAAAGTCTCTCAAGCTAGTATTGTAGAAAAATGGAGGGATATGGGCTAAAACATAGATGGATTTGGAATTGGTTTACTAGGAAGAACCCAAAAGTAGTCATTAATTACCTCATGATCAGTTTAGAAAGAGGTCTTCAATGTAGTAACCCAAGAAGCTTTGCTCGGCCCATTGGCAGTGACTTGGATAAAACAACAGAGGGCCTGCTTGACAATTCTGCACATGATACAAAGCTGGAAGGGATAACAAACACACTGAATGGTGGATTCAGGGTCTATGAAAACCTTTAATAGGCTAGAACACTGAATTGGATATAATAAGATGAAATTTAATAGAGATAAAGGCAAAGTATTAAACTTGGTTTAAAAAATACATCACAACTACAAGCTGAGGGAGGCATGCCTACATTCATTTGAAAAAGAGCTGAGAGTTTTAACAAAGTAAAAGTTCAGTATGAGTCATTAGTGTGACATGGATGGTACCCAAGAAAGCTAATAGTTTTAAGCTGTATTAAGAGAGGTCTAGTGTCCACTAATGAGGAGGTCATGGTCCTGCTGTACTTTTCCATCTTTAGACCCTGTCTTGAGTATTGTATCCCATTCTGGGCTACGTTTTAGGAAGGACGACTGATAAACTACAGAGAGCCCAGAGGAAATAACCACGATGACAAAGGGTCTTAACATTTTGCCATCTTAGAATCACTTGAAGGAACTGGGAATGTTTCAGCCAAAGAAAAGAAGGTGTATGGATGTTATGTTAGCTGTCTTCAAGTATTTGAAGGATTGTAAAGTGAAAGAGGGAGTAGTACCATGGGGTCAAACTTGGGACAATGGACGGAAGTTGGTAGAAGGCAGATTTAAACTTACTATCAAGAAGTATTGGGGGGGTGGGGTGGGAGTGGAGCCAATATGGCAGAGTTAAACAGGAACTTGTCTGAGCTCCTGTACCAACCACCTCCAATACCTGTAAAAAAAAAAATGACTCTAAACAAGTTTTAGAGCTACAGAATCCTCAACGTGACAGAGAAAAACAAATCTCCCACTGAAGGCAGCCTGGCAGGCCAACAGGAAGGGTTCATCACACCAAGCTGGGAGCTGAGCCCAGCCCTGTGTGAGCTGCCCAGGCCCAGACCTGGGGTGGCCATGACCAGAGGCTCAGACCAGCCAGAGCAGACTTCAGGGGAGTGAATCACTAGCAGCAGTGGTGATTTCCAGACTTCTCAATACATAAACACCAAAGAGAAAGTAAAAGGTCAGTAGGGAATTCTGTTGGAACTGAGTGATAGAAGAGCACAGTCCAGCCCCTGCCCTCAGGTCAAGAGGTGTAGAAGACATGTGGCTGCTGCTGCCCAGCTGCCTCTGGAGCTTCTGGCCTGCAGATTGTAGGGAGAGCAAGCAACCAGTCAGAGAGTAATTGCTCTTGCTTTGATCTGCGTGGATCTGGGTCACAGTTTTGGGCAGTGGTCCTGGGGTCTGTGGCCAGTGTGCCAGAGCTTGTGGTAGCTGTAGAGAGGGCACCCTCCTCATAGCTCTGACAGCAGCTCTGACACAGCTGTGAAAACCCAAGCAATTTGGGACACAGCTCTCTCCACTCTAGAAGAAGAGTTTTACTGTGGCAAAGAGCTCAAAAGTCAAGTAATTGGCTGGCAAGATGAACAAGCACAGGAAGCATAATCAGACCATAGAATCTTTTGGGGGAACAAAAAGGATCAAAACATGGAACCAGAAGACAGTGAAGTCAAAACTCCTACATCAAAAGCTTTCAAGAAAAATATGAACTGGTTAAAGGACATGGAGGGGGCTCAAGAAAGATTTTGAAAATCAGGTAAGAGAAGTGGAGGAAAAAATGGGAAGAGAACTGAGAATGATGCAAGAAAATCATAAAAAGATAGTCAACAGCCTGACTGAAGAAAATTATACCTTAAAAAATAGACTAACTCAAATAGCAAAAGAGGCCCAAAAAGCCAACGAGGACAAGAATACCTTAAAAAGTTGAATTATTCAGATGGAAAAGGAATTTCAAAAATTCACTGAAAAGAATAATTCCTCCAAAATTAGATTGGAGCAAATAGAAGGTAATGACTTTATGAGAAATCAAGGTACTATAAAACAGATCCAAACAAATGAAAAAAATAGAAGGCAATGTGAAATATCTCTGACATGAAATAACCACTGACATGGAAAATAGATCTAGGAGAGATAATTTAAAAATTATTGGACTACCTGAAAGCCATGATCAAAAAAAGAGCCTAGAAATCATCCTTTAGGAAATTGTCAAGTAAAATTGCCCTGATATTCTAGAACCAGAGGACAAAATAGAAATTGAAAGAATTCACTGATCACCTCTTTAAAAAGATTCCAAAAAGAAAACTCCTATGAATATTATAACCAAATTCCAGAGTTCCCAGGTCAAAGAGAAAATATTACAAGCAGCCAGAAAGAAAAAACTTGAGTATTGTGGAAACACAAATCAGGATAACACAAGATCTAGCAACTTCTACATTAAGGGGTTGAAGGGCTTTGGAATATGATATTTCAGAGGTCAAAGGAGCTAGGAATAAAACCAAGAATCACCTACTCAGCAAAACTGAGTATAATGTTTCAGGGGAAAATGTGGCCATTCAGTGAAATTGAGAATTTTCAAGCATTCTTGATGAAAAAAAAAAAACCAGAACTGAACAGTAAATTTGACTTTCAAATACAAGAAGCAAGAGAAGCATGAGAAGGTAAACAGGAAAAAGAAATTGTATGGAACTTATTAAAGTTGAACTCTTTATATTCCTACATGGAAAAGTGATAATTGTAACTCATGAGACTTTTCTCAGTATGAAGATAGTTGAAGGTATGTATAAACATACGTATATGTATGCTTAGGAGGGTGTATGTGTGTATAAATACATATGTGAGTGTGTGTATATGTGTGTACATGTGTACATAGAGGGCACAGGATCCGTTGAATAGGAAGGGATGATATCTAAAATATAAAATTAAGAGGTGAGAGAGGAATATATTGGGAGGAGAAAGGGAGAGATAGAATAGGGTAAATTATCTCATATAAAAGAGGCAAGAGAAAACTTTTACAATGGAGGGGAAGAGCAAGAAAATGAAAGGGAATGGTCAACCTTATTCTCATTGAATTTGGCTCAAGGAAGGAATAATATACATACTCAGTTGGGTATCTTACCCTACAGGAAAATAGGGAGGAAGGGGATAAGAGGGGGGATAATAGAAGGGAGGGTAGATTGGGGGAGAGAGTAGTTAGAAGCAAACACTTTTGAAAAGTGACAGCGTCCAAGTAGAAAATAGAATAAGTGGGGGCAGGATAGGATGGAGGGAAATATAGTTAGTCTTTCACAATATAACTACTATGGAAACATTTTGTGTAACTACACATGTTCAACCTATATTGAAATACTTGCTTCCCAGTGGGGGTGGGTGAGGAGGGAAGAAGGGAAAGAATCTAGAAATCAAAGTTTTAAAACAGGTTTAAAAAAATGGTTTCTTTTACATGCAAATGGGAAAGATATACAGGCATTGGGGTATAGAAATCCATCTTGCCTCACTAGAAAGTTAGGGGGAGTGGAGGTGAATATAAGAGAGAACAGATTGGGAGAAGGGGTATTCAATAGACTCACTATCTTGGTGTAGGGGGGAGGTAGGGGAAAGTCAGGGAGAAATTTTGTAACTCAAAATCTTGTGGAAGTGAATGTTGAAAACTAAAAATAAATAAATAAATTACAAAAAAAAAGAATTGATAGAATAGAGCCAGAGAGTAGTCATGCTAAGAGAAAGAGGGAAGGAGAAAGAAGGGAGAAAGAGGTTTGAGTTTATGGGTGTATGTGTGAGGGAGACCAAGTGCCCTATCTCTAATTCCTAATAATTAGAGCCCATTCCAGCCAGAACAAAATGGGCTGCCTCAGGAGGCATGGGTTCTCCCTCACTGGAGGCTAGATGAGCACCTATCTTTTGGGTATGTTGTAGAGGCATGACTTAGTCTAGATGGCCTCTGAGGTCCCCTTCCAATGATGAGGTTCTACGGTTCTGATTCTGTATCTGTGTCTAGATAACTATGATCTTATGGATGTGACCAGGCATCTGTTGCATGCAGTGTGTATAGTGTGGATGTGTGTATGAAAGAGAGACACATCATGTAACTGCGTGCGTGCGTGTGTGTGTGTGTGTGTGTGTGTGTGTGTGTGTGTGTGTCTAGTGCCTGGGGTTGGGGGCTGGGAAAGAAAGAGAAGAAAGAGATAGGTCTGTACCTTGAAAGGGTACATGTGTGTGCTGACTACCTCTCAACCTCTCCAGGAACTGCCCGGTAGGTAGGACAGGAATGGAGAACAGATGTGTCCCATTTGTAGCAGCTCTGAGGAGTCTTACTGATTCCAAGCCCAGAGCTCCAACCACTGCACCACCTGGTTACCCTTCATTCTCATATACCCCATACAGGCATCCACTAAATTGGCACATCTTGACTTTTCTACATCCATGAACATTTCTTGCATCTGTCCCCTTAGACAGTCACCACTCTAGTTCCAGGTTCTCATCACCTTTTACCTAGATGAATGTAGTCATGCATCTCTGAAGTCTCTTCCCCTCTCCAATCCATCTTCCACACAGCTGCCAAGATCATCTTACTCACCTGTGGGTGGGACCATGTGGATTATCATCAGTGGTTCCCTGTTACCTCTAGGACTAAATGCTAATGCCTCTGTTTGGCATTTAAAGCCCTTCACAACCTGGCTTCATCCTACCTTCCCAGGCTTTCTTCCCTTCACACTTTCTACAGTTCAGCCAAGCTGACCTTCCTACTGCTCCTCAGTGTCCATCTCCCATGTTACTGCATTTTCTCTGATTCTCACCCATGCCTTGAAATAAACTCTGTTTTCCTGTTGGCCTTTTAGAATGCCTGCTTTCCTTCAAAACTCAGCTCAAGTATTTTCTACATGAAATCATTCTTAATCTCCTTTTACCCACCTCTGCATCCCTGCCATAACTTATTTATTTTGCACATAATAATATGTATACATATTGACAGAATGTAAGTTCCTCAAGGGCAGGGATAGTTTCATTTATGTCTTTGTCTCCCTGATGCTTGGCCCACATAGCAGATGCTTTAAAAATGTTTATTGACTGATTGATTGATTATGTTCTCATTGATTAAACTCCTTAAGAAAGAATAACTTAAACTTAGTTCATAACAATTGGGCTAAGGTGAGGCAGACTTAGTGAAGGTAGAGACTGTTTTATTTGTATTTGTATCCCAAGTGTGCCTACATACAACAGTCAATTAATAAATGCTTATTGATTGATTAATTTGAGAGGGGTTGCTGAGAGATGGCAAGCACAATGGAAATTAAAATCAAAATGAAGCTCTTCCTCCTGGCCCTGCATGTCATGGGACTTGAGAAAAGAAGCAGCTAATAACCCCAGCAAGGGTGGCCAGGGAGGAAGTGCCTTCTAGAACAAACCAAGTTTCCATGAGCACAAGAAGAGGGGAGGGAAGAGAAGGAGCTAAGCATTTATACAGTACCTACTACATGACAGGCACTGTGTTAAGCACTTTATGAATATTATTTGATTTGATCAATACAATATCCCTGTAAGGTAGGTGTTATGTAGCGCCAGTGCAATATTTACAGCACCCATGATCACAATAAAGACCGTGACTATAAGTATCGCATGACGTTTGATCGCAAAATATGCCAAACTCTCCAGATGGAGGATAGAATTAAAGGATTTATTTAGACACCAGAAAACTGAATCCCAAAACCAGTAAGCCAATTCCATCATAGTACCAAAGATATTCAGAAGCCATAATAATGCTGAGAGCCATGCCATCCTGTAGCCTTCCTACAAACCAATACAAGATCAACATTTACTCACAAACCTCTCTGTCTCCTTGCCTGAGCTTCTCTCTCCCCCCTCATCTGGCTAGCTCTGACTACCAGCTTCCTCTGGGCTCTACTTCCCTTCAGCAAACTCCTCCCACCACAGGCTCCATGTGACTACATTCAGCCTATCAGGGGGCAGAGTTTACTTTCAAAGCAGGGGATGTCTTCAAACTCCCCCCCCCCCCCAGGTCAGTTAAGGGGCAGGGAAGATCTTAAAATTCCCATCCCCATTACGTGTTATTATCTCCATTTTACAGATGAGGAAGCTGAGGCAAACAGAAGCAAAGTGACTAGTCCAGGGTCACACAGCTAGTATCTGAGACCAGATTTGAACTCGGGTCTTCCTGAATTCAAGCCCATCATTTTGTGCTACCTAACTGCCTCCAAGAAGGTGGGAAGAATGATGAGATGAAGAAATTTGGGATGAAGGAGAGTGTGTTAACAGAGTAGTGGTCCCAAAGGGCACAATAACAGAATAGCTAGGTGGCACAGTGGAGTCAAATCTGGCTTCAGACACTTACTAGCTGTATGACCCTGGACAAGTCACTTAACCCTGCTTGCCTCAGTTTCTCATCCAGAAAATCAGCTGGAGAAGGATATGGCAAACCACTCCAGCATCTTTGTCAGGAAAACCCCAAAAGGGGTCACAAAGACACGACTAAAACAACTCAACAGCAACAACAAAAGAAGAATAATGTTGGGAGGGGAGTCAGATTGAGCTGGGGGGAGATGACAGACGGAGAAATCATAGGAGGAATGGATATTGCTGCAGAAGATGTCTCCTCTGAATCACAGGGATGGGGAGCAGGAGATAGGAGTGTGTAGCCACCCAGCAGGGGAGGGTCAGCATGGTTTCACGAATAGGGAGCCTGCCTCGAAGTCAGGAAGATCAGGGTTCAAGTCTTGCCTCTAACACATAAAGGATTGTGACCCTGAGGAAATTGCTTAACTCAGTGCTCCCTGGCAATTCTCTGAAGACCCTGAGCTGAGTAGTGGAGGGAGTTTCCTCACTGGCAATTCCCTTTACCAATTAAATCACAAGTCCTGTCCCCAAAAGAGGGGCAAGAAAAGTACCAATTATCAGAGTGTTCATTTGAGCATAGGAGGGATGGGAGGGCCAGTGAGAAGTGGTCATAAAGTTTGTATGGTAAAGACAGCCATGGGATATAATGGGAAATAAGTGATTGGGGCTATTCATAAGGATGCCAAGTTCTGGAAGACTGTGGGAAACCATCATTGTCATTTCTTAGCCTTTGCCATCACCTTAGCTTCAGCTCTGGGAAATGCTTGAGATGTCACACTTAGCTTCCTCTCACATCTGCAGAGATCAGAGCTTAAGGCTAGATCAATAAATTTGTATTCCTGGGATCCAGCAGTTTCAGCCAGGGTCAGAAGTAGAGACCCAGGGCTGTGAGCTCAGACTCCCTATGGTCTTGAAGCTCTTCTCATGATTACATATGTCACAACTGCTGATAATGGGCACCCCATCAGTGCCTAGTCCTCTAAATCACCCTGGGTGGAAGGAAGGGGTCTTTGGGGTGGGTTGTTAGTGTGTACAAAGGGACTACAAGCAGCCTCCTCTCCCTTCACTTACTTTTGAGTTCAGAGCAGTGCCTGACCCACATGCTATGGGGGCTCAGAACTGGCTTTCCATCTGCCTGTGTTCAGACACAGCCAGAGGTTAAGAGGGCAGATAACCACATCCCCCCAGACTCTGCCCCTTCCATACATGCAGAGGCTTCATATCCTGGGATTGGTTGTTGACTGTCAACTCTTGGATTTCTGGGTTGTGGCTTCAGTTTTTATATTTCCCATTCTTCAACTTGGGCAGACTCAGTATACAGTCCCTAGGCTGTTACCAGACAAAGGTTTGGGAAAGGAAAAGCCTTCATCTCACTTACTCTGAGAAACTTTCCTGTATCAAGGGGGTCCAAAAAAAGTCTTGATGTCTCCCTCTGTCTTTAAAAAGGCAATCCCAGGAAATTCCCCCCCCCAAAAAAAACCGCTACACAGGTGTAAACAAATACCAATCATGAACCCATTTGTATGGACATACTTATTCATATGGACACACACACACACACACACACACACACACACACACACACTGTACACGCACAATGCCTCATTAATATTCTGTTGTTCCCGGCCCATTTGCTGCTGGGGCTGTGTGTTTAGCGTCCGCAGCTGTGTTTGGTAGGTTAGTCCAGCCGAGCTCTTGGCATTGATGGATCCCTGATTCACACAGCTCATCATATAATAAACTCTCAGCTGTGCAGAAGGAAGGGGGTGGGAGGGAAGGGCCAGGGAAATAAAAGGGGTGGGGGCAGGGAGGATGGGGACTGGGATTGACCCTGCTAGTGAAACCATCAGGTAACAAGATCTAAGAGCAGGGGGTCACAGGTGCACTGTGCAGGCCAGAGGGGGCTCTAATTAGTCTCGTTTGTCCTGCACTTAATGTCAAGCTCATTAAGAAGGCTACGGAGTTAATCAACATACCACAAATTGGATTTTTAGTTCTGCAGCCAGTTTTGTGTACATTATGGAGACTCGGACACGATTAACTCTCGGGGAGAGGATTTCAGCCAGGTGCTCTTGGTGCCTTAAAACCTCTATATCCTTTTCTACACCCCACCTTTTCTCTCTGTCTTTTTGCCATCCTCCTTCTCCTGTGTCTCCTCCCCCTCCATGTCCCCTTCTCCTAATCACTGTCTTTTTCTTTCCTTACGCTGGAGATTCCATATTTAAAGTCATTTAACATGTGATCTAATTCAAAATTAAATTCACTAAAATCCAAACAGATACACAGCTCAGACTTAACATCTGCCCCCCCTTCTTTTTAAGTTATTGTGGCCTCCAGAGGAAAAATATATGAGTTGGCAGGTCCTTGCTGAGTGGCCCCCGATGACTTTTAATTACTGTCCTGATTGGGATTCTTCATAGTCCTTATTTAATTTATTTATTTATATCTTAATGAGGATACTGAATCCTTGATTAAACCTCTAATGGTTGGAGATTCATGGAAGATTTGAATTAGATTTGAGAAAGCAACATACAGACAGCCACACAGGCAGACACAGAGAGGCAATGCCATATGAGTACATACTGAAGGACCCACATTGCTTTTAAATTCATACATACACATATGTAGATCTGGTTAGTGCCAAAGACTGATCTGGCCCAAACCCCCTTTAAATTTGAAAACGTCAAGGGTTCTTGTTACTAGTCTGGCCCTAGCAAAGAAGAGAGTTAAGGGGGGAGGGGGGACATTGTCTAGGTCAAGGGTTCTTAACCTGGATCCCACAGACAGATTTCAAGAGCCCATAAACTTAGATGGGGGGAAATTGCACCTTTGTTTTCACTAACCTGTAACTGAAATTCAGCATTTTCTTCAATTACTTTTATTTAAAAAAAAACAACATGATTCTGAGAATGGGTCCATCCATAGATTTCACCAGACTATCAGAGGGGTCCATGGCATACAAAATGGTTCTGAACCTTCCATGCCTGGGCCTTGGTCAGTTCTCAGATAGATATTTGAAGGAATCCCTTGGTCACCATTTACTTCCCAGGACCTTCCCGTCAATTGCTACCTAACCAGGGTTGAAGAGGGCAATGGAAAGGATCTCTCTGCTCCTCCAGCCTCCCTTACTACCCATGGATAGAGCCCTCTTTCCGTTCTCTGGATTCTCAGAGCTATGTGCATGACATCTCCTACAAACCAAAGACTACGTGAATGAGCAAGCTTCAGCATCTGCTCCCCACAGAGCTTTAAAAACCCTTTGGAGTCATCAGAGGGATGAGAATTTATGTGGACATGGAAGCCCTAATTTGGGAGGGAGGAGGTTTGGTTAGAGGCCCGAGGTGGCGGGGGACGTTTGAGAGGGAAAGAGAGTAAAATATCATTTTAAAGAGGAAGTGAAGGCAGAGGCATGTGAGTCTATAACGAGAAGGACAATTTATGCCCAGGCACGAGTGCAGTTTGACATGGGAATAATGAAAAAACGTAGGTCATTGTGGATGACTTAAACCTTCAGCAGCTGAAGAAAATGTATGAAATGCAGAGGACATTACACGGTTGGCAGCCCCGCACATCTGCAGAGGGACAAGTGAAATACAGAAGGCCATTCTTTACCATAAACTGTGGTTGTTGGAGATGCAGCCCAGAGAAATTGTAATTACAGTGACAAGACGAATCAGCGATATTTAAATATTCATGAACAAAGTCTGGGGTGATCAATCTATCTTTATTGTCCGCTCTTTCACTCCAGTAATAAGTAAGTAGCTGGAATCCTCACCTTTCATCCTGAGAGGATCCCATTGCTGGAATGAAATCCCAAATTTGTTTGGCTGTAGACCTGTTCTTCTGACCACCTAGGGTGCTAAAGTGGGTCAAGGGCTATTGGGCATGAGAAGGGTACTGATGGGATTGGGGCAGAGGAAGGCTATAATTGGACAGACATTTTTTAAGCACCTGTTATGTACAAGTCTATATAGGAATTTTTTAAAAATATGAAATAACCCCCTGCCCTCAAAATCTTACATTCTTCTGAGAGATTACACTGTATACAGATGATTTGGGCTGCTATGGGAGGCAGAATCTTAGATAAGACTAGAAAGAAGATAAGGGTTCTAAGAGGTGGGGATGAGCCAGGAGCACCTGTCAGTGATGGGAGACAAATACATGGCGACAAGGAATGGAATGTTGAGTTTGGGGAATGGCTTAATAGACCAAAATTATGTGAAAAAAATGATTTGTATTAAGTCTGGAAAACTAGGTTGCAACCGAATTATGGAGAGCTTTCAATCCCAAGCCAAGGTGTTTGAATTTTTACTCGTGGACTGTGAGGAGGTTTCTCACAAGACTGAAAGCAGTAAGGGACTGGAGAATCCTTCACCCTGAACACATAACCTAAGGTGGCTTGTTGGCTTGGGAGAATAGATAAATTAGATAATACTAGCATTTATATGGTACTTTATTTTTTACAAAGTGCTTTACAAGTTTTATCTCCTTTGATCCCCACAACAGCTCTGTGAGGGAAATGCTGTTATTGTTCCCATTTTACAGAAGAGGAAACTGAGGCTTAGAAAGGTATAAAGACTTGGCCATGGTCCCTCAGCTAGGAAGTATGAGGCAGAATTTGAGCTCAGGTCGGCCTCACTCCACCCTACCCATTGAGTCACAAAGGGCATAAGGAGAGGTAGTATAATAAAGCAGAAATGCACTGATGTGGAGTCACAAGGCCTGGATTAAAATCTCAGCTCCTGCTGGGCAAGTCACTTAATCTCCATAAACTGCAGTTTCCTCATTTGCAAAATGGGGAATAATACGCTGCCTCTAGGCAAGTGCTTTATACATTTTAAAGTGGTATAGAAGTATTATTGTAATATTTTGTCATATATATATATAACATGGGCATAAAAATATCATCATCATCATTACATGTTATCCTTTGGCACCAGAGCTGCTCCTCTCTAAAGGCCTCTATTCTGGTCCTTTTGAACCTGTCTCATTTTTCCTTCATGAAACCTTCTAGGTATTCTGGGAAAAGGGTATTCTCTATAGTAAAGTACAAGTAAAGTACTCGTGGACATGTCCCCAGAGAGCAAGCGGAAGCTATGCCCATGTAAGCAAAGTTGGCACCATAAGTATTCTGGGACAGTGGAGATTATGAACCAACCTATTCCTTTTGCCTGTTCCACAGCCCGTGCTGTCCTAAAAAATCAGTACAAAGAATTGTTGTTTTTGTTGTTGTAGGGCAGCCAGGCGACACAGTGGATAGAGCCTGAAGTCAGGAAGACCTGAGGTCAAATTTGACTTAAGATACTTACTAACTGTGTGACCTTGGGCAAGTCATTTAACCCTGTTTGCCTCAGTTTCCTCATCTGTAAAAATAAGCTGGAGAAAGAAATGGCAAACCAGTATCTCTGCCAAGGAAACATGACATGTGACATGATATATGACAAAGAGTCAGACGTGACTGAAACAAATGAACAACAACAACCCTTTGTGCCCCTACAGGTGACCACCCATATGAATGCGAATTCTGTGGCAGCTGTTTCCGAGACGAGAGCACGCTCAAGAGCCATAAGCGTATCCACACGGGGGAAAAGCCCTATGAGTGCAATGGCTGTGGAAAGAAGTTTAGCCTCAAGCATCAACTGGAGACCCACTACAGGGTCCATACAGGTATTGAGGGTCATCCAGCTCAGGGGGGAAATGCAAGGGACTGGGGCCCCAAGTTTGGGACGGGGGTAATGAGTGGTAGGAAATAGATATTTGGCAGCTTGAGGCTAGACAAAGGGTCTTGTTTTTGAAATTATAGACAGAAAGAATCCCTACCTGGAAGCAGTGTACATTCTAATGGGGAAGACAAAACTCAGACAGCATTATGGGTAAATGGGAGATAATCTCACATGGAAGGCACTGAGATTAAGGAGATCTGGGGAAAGCTTCTTGAAGTAGGTAGGATTTTAATTGAGTCTTGAAGGAAGCCATGAGGTAGAGCAATAAGGAGAGAGAGTTCCAGACATGGGATGTATCCAGTGAAAATGCACGGTGTGAGAGATGGAATGTTCTGTACAAGGAATCTCAAGCAGGCCGGTGTCACTGTATCTCAGAGGCTATAAGATGGAGTTGGAGGAGGACATTGTGTCAGAAAGTGTCTGAGTGGTATATGATCAGTAGGAGGGTAGAAGAGGGAGATCTCAGCCGGGGGCCTCCATATTTTTAGCTGAGAGGGATCCATGGGAGGCTTGAGGAGGGATAAAAAGGTCTAGAACACCTCTGGAGCTAAGCATCCCAGGTCATACTCTCCCCACTACATGAGAATTTGAATGATTTCCCTTTGGGGGGCTAATTTTATTCTTCTTTGATAGTATAAATGTTCTTGTGTTCTTCCCACTCAGCCTTGCCTTGAATACTTCTGACCATTGAGGTCGGTCACTGGAATAGTGAATGGATCAGGGAAGTGTAAAAGTATTGCCATACCACAGTGAAGATCCCTCTGAGATGATGTGACATAAATTTGTAGCGAATAACCAGTCAATTTAGTTTACTGACTTTCTCCAGCTTCACTTGGCAACACTTGGAGTGGAGCAAAGGCAGTAGATGATGGGTATAATCTGAAGCTAGGCTTCAGAGAGGCGATGAGATGAAGGGCCAAGGGACTTTTGACTAGAAGACAGAGTAGAATTGAACTGGTTCTTTGAGTAATCAGTATGGGGAAGGGAAGAGGGTGTAGCCATTGCAAGAGTGATGGCCTGGGAAATAACTTAGAGGGGGAGAATTGAAATTCCCTGAGAGCATGAAGAACAGAGTCAGGAGATAGAAGCAGAGGAAAAGATGGAGGGAACAAAAATTATGATCAGATAAAGGAATTTCAGAGTTCATGAATATGGAAGCAAAAGGCTTATGGGCGATGACAAGAGTGAGGATAAGACCACCTCTGTAACTGAGGTGGGATGGAGAAGTACGTCATAGGAATTGAGTAAATTAAGGAAAAGGGAAGTACATCCATCCATCTATCTGTCTCTGTCTGTTTTATCTATCAAAGTCCCTTAGTTTGAGTACAAGAGTTGGAAGGAAGAGAAAGACCGAAGTAATTGCTGAATTCATTGAGGAAGAAAGGAGAGTGTGTGTGTGTGTGTGGGGGGGGGTGTCCTGTAGATAATAGCTACTAGAATCTTGATTGTGTGACAAATATGAATTGCATGAACCTCAAAGAAAGAAGTTCCTAAGTGATGGTGGTAGAGGGAGATTCTAGAACTTGGGTCAGGGAGGGGAATGGGACAAGTATTCTGACACCCATGGCAACCAGTGAGTTGGGAAGGCAAATTACAGGTGGAAGCACAAGAGCTAGAAAAATGGCCAGGAGTGCCCTGTCATCAGGAGGGAGTGAGGTCCCAGCAAATGCAAGAAGACAAGCAGTGATAAAGGAAAAAGGGTTAAGATGAAAGCAAGTTTTACTTATGGAGCAGGCCTTTCCGAGAGCACAGTAGAAGGTCTGGGTAGATCTTGGCAGGACCTTGAAAGAGGTGCAGGAAAGGGAAGTGGGCAGGGTAGGTTTTATGTAGTCAATGGTTAAAATGAATTAAGGCTGACCTGAATACTAGTTTGGAGGTTAGCCTGAGGGTTGAGTTTAGCCTTGAGGTTAGGGGTCAAGATGAATTGAGTTTGACTAAGACTAAGATAAAGGTTAGGTTGAGGTCAGGACACGCTGAGATAAAAATAAGACTTGTTTTGTACAGGAGGGTCAGCAAGTAGAACAGTCCAGATTTCATCAGGGAGATTGGAGCACAGAATTATACACAGACACACATACATACATATTATATACACATACATATGTGTATTATATTTCACAATGTGTTATATGTGTATTATATAATATACATAACATATTATGCATATTATATAATATGTTGTGTATTGTATATGTGTGTATGTATATGCACATGTATATGTGTGTGTATATAGTATATATATGTATGTATATATATATATATACACACACACATATCTTTTTATTCATTCTTCCTTCCAGAGATAAGACACGTTACAACTTGGTAAGCCAGAAAGTTTTTGTCATCTCCTCTTTTTGAATAGGAGAGACCTATTATCTGTCATTGGAATGGAGAGACGTGTCCAGAGGCAGGGGGTGGGATTCAGTGCCCTCTGGACGGTCCTACTGGCTTAAGGGAATCTGTTTATGGAAAGAGCCAGAAAAGGAGAAGGAGGCCATGGCCACAGCTCACTTCTCCTACTGATATTCTTTTGGAGCTCTAATCAGATCCTCCAACTACTTGGAGAGGAAGGTAGGAAATCTTCATGCTAGTGCCCACGGCAACCCAAAGGCCACTGGAGTCCCAAGGCTCCCACAGCCCTTTGCTCAAGATGTGGCTGGGGATGGCAGATCATTAAATGCATTGGTGGTAACTATTGTAAATAGCAGGTCGATAGTTAGATCACTTTGGCTGTTCATTACTTCATTATTTGTGGGTCCTCTGCACAGAGTGAGTATCAATATCCAGACGGCTGGCCAGTTAATTACTGTATTGAAGCAAGTTTCCCTCTGATCCTCAGCTCAGCTCCAGGGGGCTGTAGCAGAGGGAAGAAATAGGGGAATCTGTGCTAGGGTTTAACATTGTCTAGGCAGGTCCCCATCTTCTGTATCTTCTGAATACATTGAGTGCCAGGGTCTCCTTGACTTCAGATAACTCCAGAGGAAACCTAGAAGATCTGTCAGGGGTCTAAACAAATTGAATAGTTATAACCTTCACCCTTATCATCCTCCCACTCCTCCACCCCATCATCCTGTAGAGTGTCCCTTCCTCAATCCTATCCTACCCCCATTTTTGGCCTGGAAAGTACTGTAATCTAGGAAATGGGACCCCTAGATCCTTACCTTCTCTTCTTCTGATCCCTTTCTTGATTCCCCTTCCCTTCAGTGGGAGAGGAGAGAGGAGAAGGCACCTCTCCTATGAAGAGAGGCTTAGGAAACTCCTAAGTGGACTGTAGGGACAGAGAGTACAGAGAGCCCCTTGGAGCATCTGATGCATCTCCCTTTTCCCCTCATCCCCCTGCCCTCTGTGCCCTCCCAGGTGAGAAGCCCTTTGAGTGTAAGCTCTGTCACCAGCGTTCCCGGGACTACTCCGCCATGATCAAACACCTGAGAACACACAATGGCGCCTCCCCGTACCAATGTACCATCTGTACCGAGTACTGCCCCAGCCTCTCATCCATGCAGAAGCACATGAAGGGCCACAAGCCTGAGGAGATCCCACCTGACTGGAGGATTGAGAAGACTTACCTCTATCTGTGTTACGTGTGAAAGGGGCTCCAGGGGAGGAGGAAGAGGAGGAAGTGGAAGAAGTGAGAGAGAGAGAGAGAGAGAGATGAAGTCATTGAAGGACCGCGTACAGACAGACACACACACACGCATGCACACACACACACACATACACACACACACAAAGGACTGGATTGATAACTATGTTTGACCTTGGTATCTATACAAGATTCTCTCTCCAGGCTTATGCCATGGGGCTAGGTGCCCCAGGTCACAGGTGTGGCCCACTCTGGGACAGTCTAAGTGATTTTCATTTGGGGGGCTTTGTTTTATTCTGCTTTGATGGTGTTCTTGTGTTCTTCCCTGTCATCCTTGCCTTGAATCCTTCCTCTGACCAGGAGCCAAGTTTAGGGAAGTGGGAAGAGCTAGGCAAGCTTGTTGATCTCGACATAACCACTGCCTGACTCTCCTCAGACAGAGGTTGGGAGGACGGACTTCAAATCTGGATTTGGGGGTAAGGGGATTGGATGGTAGAGTAGATGAAATTTGTCATCTACTATAGAATAACAGTGCTAGTTGTCTAGGTCCTGCCCCCTTCTCCCCACCACACACACACACTCACACACACACTCACACACACACTTCAATCTTGGCTGCTTTCTTCTCTCTCACCCTATATCTACTAGTCCTCTGTTCATGATATGAACTTGTCTTCTACCTTCCCACTCAGACTGCCTTCCCTAGGTTACAGTACCCAAAGTCTCTAGATGCCCCCTTATATATACTGAGCCTTCCAGAGGTGAAATGTCACCTTCACTAGCAGCTCTTCTTTAGAACGACTGTCTCTCGTGTGTGGCTCAGCCTGTCCCCACCCACTTTGCTGCGCTGCTATCCTTAAGAGCAACAAACCGCATAGCAGTCTGTCCTCCTGTAGACCCGCTGTGGGCAGGATTGTCCCTAAAAATTGAGAAAGTGAAACATGAAAACACACATACACATAACCTCCACAGTCAGTTTTTATTGGGGAAGGTATACACAACTCAGATCCAGAACAGATACTAAGCACCTACTATTATGTGCATGACAGGTGTTAGGTGTAACAAAGGTTAAAAAAGAACAATCCCTGCCTTCAAGGAACTTACAGTCTATACAGAAAGGGGCTGATTTCTTAAGGGAACTATTTAGAGGATACGCCCCTTCCAATCCCTAGGCCTAGTGTGCCTCCACAACTGGAGGAGAAAAGTAGTGGGTGGGTCTTGTGGTCTCTTAGAGTCTGCAGGAAGGCAGAGGAACAACTCCCCAGTCAGTTGTGGGATTAGTGTCCAGGATCCTCCAGGAAGGACAGTTCTGGGGTACCTGATCCCTGGGCCTCACCTTGATATAACCCAGATCTGCTTCCCCCATTTGCTGCACCCCTGAATCTGCCAAGGAATGGGAGAGGAGGAGGAGGAGGCTTTTTAGTCTCACTGCATTTTGCTTCTTTTCATGACCCCCCCCCCCCCATTCTCTTTCTCTCTGCGTTTAGCACATTGTACTTGAATTACCTCAGTTTTTTGTGACCTCATGAGCTTTCCCCCCATGTATGTGTGGATTTGTTTTTATTGTTATTGGGTTTTTTTTAAGGGGAGGGGGTGATCTTTTTCTTGTGTAAAGTTGTAATTGTTTTTATAGACTTTGGTTGTGATCTTCCATCCCCATAACCCACTACTCATCCCATGCCCGCCTTCCCCCACCCCCATCACCTGGAGGGGCCAAGGGATGAAGTGCTCAGGATTGGGGAGTATAATCCTTTTAGTGCTGGGGAAAGTGGGAGAACTCAGATGGGAGTCTCCAGGGGTTTTAAATAGTCACCTACCAGCCTGGCCTTTGTGAGTGTGGCCCAGTAGTGGAACTTTGCCATTTGCAAGGTCCATCCAGTTAAATCGGGCCCCAAACTCCTTTATAAAAAGCCGACCTATCCCACACTTGTAGTCATTCGGGCTTCCAGGTCTGGATTATTCACATTATTGTAGCTCTGTGGCCCTTGCCCCTGGTGTGCATTATCATTACCAAAATTGGTATTTTTTTTTTCCCCTGGGCCAGACTGGTGGGAAACTAAGATTTTGTTGTTTGGGGGTTTTTGTTCTGTTTTGGTTTGGATTGGGGGAGGG
>NW_027187419.1:4625441-4627068 GCF_028583685.1 Petaurus breviceps papuanus | reverse complement strand
CAATTTTGAAAGCACATTGGCAATATTTGTGTTTGCTTTGGGATGGGCTGCTGTTTCATCTCAGGCTTTATTTGCAATGATTGTGTGTTGAGAGTGTGTGTGTGTTTGTGTGTGTGTATTTGTCTTTCTCTGGGAAAGTTGTGGCTGTGTTTTATGTTTTAAAAAGTGATTTTTAAGGAAGCTGTATGTGACGGGGAGGATCATGAAGAAAAAAGGGAAGTTGGAGGGATGGGGTGCTGCTGTGACCCCCCTCATCCCCCTGCCTTTATACCTCCTAACCACCCCCATTCAACCTTGTCCACCAAATCTGAAGGCCTTAAAACTAGGGGGACAGGATTTGGAGGGTGGGGAGGAGTAATCACATGATAAGTAAGACCAGTGGTTGGGGCAGGGAGTGGAGGTCAAGGGAGGGTACTGTTTTGCAGTTTATTGTGAAGACTTACTGCTTTGGAAAGGAAAAAAATAAGTTAAACTTGAAATATGTGACTAGGACAGTTGTTTTTGTTCATAATGTGAAAAGAGAGTGGTATCATTTTGGGGAGGGACAGATAGTAGAAAATTTATTATGCACTAAAGGTTCCTCACCCTGGGCCCCTTCCCTCTCCCTGGGAAGGAGGAAGCACTAACTGTTCACCTGGTCCTACAAATCCCAGAAACAAGGATTTTAAAGAAAGATAACACACAGTTTTGTGGGGAAATAATCAAACTATTTCATAGGATTAGCCAACTTTCCTCCTCTCTCCCCAACCCCCAGTATCTCCAGACCTTCCCCATCTAACCTGGGTCACCCCTTCCCACTTCATAAAAGCTGAGAGGGTTGAGCTGATATTTACAAAGTGTAATATTTTTGTAATATTTGTTAACTCCTTTGTCAGTTCTCACAGAACCCTACCCTTTTGCAATGTGAATGGGGAAAAAGAAAAAAAAAAAACAAAAACGAATGTGTGTGTGTGTGCTGCTGAATGTGTGTGCAGTTGTGTCTTCAAATCATGCAGTATTGTAGTAATCTGGTGTTACAGAGTTGGATGGTACTAAATCAGAGCCAGCTGCCTCCCTGATGCCCCTGGGGCTCTGCAAATTCAGGGGGTTTGCCAGAGGGGTCAGGGTGAGCTGTGGGGTTTCATAAACATGACCGCCTAGGACTGGCACTATACTCGCCACCCTGTAGAGGCCCAGTCACTCACAACTGGAGTTTGGAGGACAGTGAATCCTACTTTTTCCTCTCTCCCCGCCATTCTCTTCCATTACCCCACAACCTAAAAAGAGAGAAGATCTGAATTTTCAACGGCCTGGTTAGCTTTGGGGGTAGAAAGTAGGATGAGCAGTTAGAAAACATTTGGAACTTTCTACCTGTTTGTAGAACTAGAAGGACACACTAGCCTGGGCCTTTGAATTACGTAGGAGTGGAGGAGGAGTTAGAACTGGGAGGGTAAAGAGAGACTTAGCTCTCTTTCCAGTTGGATCTCAGAGTTTGGTTTTCCTTTTCTCCCAACTAGTATTCTCTCTCCCTCTCTCCTCTGTCTCTCCCTTTCTTCTGTCTCTCTGTCTCTCCCTCTCTTCTGTCTCTCTGTCTCTCCCTTTCTCCTCTGTCTCTCTGTCTCTCCCTCTCTTCTGTCTCTCTGTCTCT
>NW_027187419.1:4611122-4625431 GCF_028583685.1 Petaurus breviceps papuanus | reverse complement strand
TCTCCTCTGTCTCTCTGTCTCTCCCTCTCTTCTGTCTCTCTGTCTCTCTCTGTCTCTCCCTCTCTCCTCTGTCTCTCTCTCTTCCCCTCCCCCTTTCTCCCTCCTCACCCCCCCAGCTCCTTTCTCATCCTCCTCCTCCCCCGCCCCCCCAACCCCTTTCAGCTTTGCTACTGCTAACAGCCAGCCCCTGCTGGCTCCTGCCTTACACCTTTGTAGTGAAACTCTTCCAGATGGAAAGCCAGAAAAGTTGTGAGAGTTTCCTTTGGCCTCACAGATTGTGATTCTTTTGGTCCTCCTCGATCACTTGTGGCATTCCCCTCACACTCGTGTGCTGCCTTTCCTGTTTGCTCCCTCAATCATTTGAAGCATTAATATCCTATGTACATATAGGATAGACATATATAAAATATATCTATCTATATATATGTATATATAGATCTATCTATATATATGGAGAGAGATATAAACAAGTCAAACCCCTCCTGCTTTGTGTTGTCAAGGATGTGGTGGTTTAAAAAAAATTTGAAAAGGTCAGAAAATAGTTGTTGAGTAACCAGGGGGCACTATGGACTCCCTGATTTCAGTACAATCCAAGGATGTAACATAGGCTTGTTTAATCTTTGTGCCTGAACAGTTTTTTTTTTCCAATGTTTAGAAGAAAAGAAAAAAAAACTGCTGCAATTCCTCACAAGTGTATGGTACCTTTCTAGAATCCATTGATTGGTACAACCAGCTGCAGGGATGTCCCAGGAGAGGGGAGGAGGGCCATGGACTTGCTTCCCTATTTGGGGAGTGAGAGGTGGCCTTTGTTGAGCTCCATCCTTGGGAAGATTGGAACCATGTTCTGAAGCCCTGATGTAGGAGGATCCAAAGGAACAAGGATGTGAGTGGTCTGGGACAAAAATAATAAACAATAATAATACAAAAGACCAAACTGTGCCCCAGAGGGAAAAGGTGTCAGATCAGTTGGGAATGTTGGGGTCTGTTTTCCCTGATCCATTTTTGTCTCCCCACGTCCCTAGTTCTTCCTCCTTTCCTTCCTCCCTCCTGGACCTTCTGTTGCCCTGAAGCTTCCAGGCACAGGGTGCCCAGTGGCAGAATGGAGGCACTTATCTGGACATTTCAGGAAAACAGCAACAGCAACAACACACAGACAAACTCTGCTTTGGTGTGAATGGTGGTGGTGAAGAAATCTTGAGCGAGCCAGAAGAGGGGGATAGAAGGAGAAACTGGAAGGTGGGATGAGGGGAAGGGGGCGGGAAGAGAATGGCTAACAGGCCAGCTAGCATGACACTGCCTCCCTCCCAGGCCACCCTGGGCCATCCCACTGTGCAGACAGGGTACCAACCTCTTGGTGTCTATCATAGTGTTTGTTCACATAGTGTTATGCATGATCTTTTTAAGGTTAAGAATCCATGGTAAGACACTGTGGAATCCTATCCATATATATATATATATATATATAAATAAATATAAATATATATGTAAATTATAGCACTGAGGGCCGCCGCCCTGCTGGACCAAGCAAAACTAAGCCTTTTGGTTTGGGTGTTTTTTGTTTTGTTTTCATTTTGTTGTTTTTGTTTTTGTTTTCATGGCTTGTCTTACGTCGCGACAGCACAAGTGCCAGTCCCGATCGCTCTGTATTACAAAATAGTGTTTTTAATTAATTGATGTTCTAGTTAATGTCTACCTCAGCACCTCCTCTTAGCCTAATTTTAGGAGGTTGCCCAATTTTGTTTCTTCAATTTTACCGGTTCCTTTTTTTTTGTACAAATCTGTCTTTCTCCCACCTTCCTCTCTCTCTCTTCTTCCCTTTCTCTCCCTTCCTTTCCTCTGTCTCCATCCCCCTTCCTTCCTTTTTTCCCCTCCCTCCTCTCTCCTCGAAGTCAGTCCTGCTTGCCAGCCCTCTCTGTCCTAGTACAGAAGCAGTTCGCTCGAAGTTGTGCGGTCCGGGTTGCAGCTTTCCGCATCTGCCTTCGTTCCGTGTAGATTGACGCGTTTCTTTGTAACTTCAGTGTTTCTGACAAGAGAAAAAAAAAGAAAAAAGAAAAAAATGAATTTACTGCTGCAGGTTTTTTTCTCTCTCCATGTGTCACTAAGTGAAGTTTGTGCCTTCTATAGCAAAGAGAATATTTTTTACATCCTACTAACAGTAGATTTTTTTGTAGTGAACATTTTTTGTATTTTTATTTATAAGTCTCATAAGAAAAATAGCAATGTTCAGTTGTATACCTTGAATCTGCAGTTAGAAAAAAGAATAAAGTTAATTCAGTTGTCTCTGGCTGGGCTGTCACTTTTTAAAAAAAATTCTCCCCCTTTAAAAAAAAATTGTCCTTTCTGCTGTTTGTAGCTTGGGGCCTTTCTCCCTAGCTGGGGTGTAGTAGGGGTGGGAAGGGTGGATACCAGAGCCAATTCATCTCCAGACTGTAGTCTTGAAGTTCTGAGTTCTTTTTATCCTGGTAGCAAACTTGGTGGTAATAAACTTCCATTTTTATCGAGCAGAATGCAAAAGATAGAAGATAAACTTTGGGAGTGTGTGGCTGTTTGTGGGGTGACCGAGGATTTGAGGGTATGGGGGATGGGGAGGATAGACCTTCGGATGGCAGCTGCCTTAACCGGGCAAATCAAGCAACAGGACCTCAAGCCTAGCCTCATCATTACTCAACATGAAAGATTTCCAGAAAGATCAATGGATAAGGTTTCCTGTCTTTACAGGGGGAGGGGGTTCAGGCCAAAGCTAATTCCTAAGCTCTCCCTCCCTTTCCCCTCCTCTTGTTCCATGCTTTCAGAAATACCCCATGCACCACCTTTGCTCGTCCACTCTGGCAACTAAATACGCATCTTGTATTGTTAGGGGAGTCACAGGAAGTCAGACATGACTGAAACACTCAATAACAACAGCAACACTGTTAGGGCTCTGCCAGAAAGCCTCCTTACACACCTAACTGCCTCTCAGAAGGAGTGACTCTCCTCCAGGCCAGATAGATGTGCATCTCTCCTGTTCTGAGTTTCCTCCATAGAACAAGACTCTTGGGCTCCCAGTTTCCTTTACACTCACTGTGGCCTGGGCTTTAGTTTACTATAGGTTGATAATGTTGGGTGGAACCAACCCATGAGCCCCAAGTTTTGGCAACTAAGATTCCATCTATTGCAGAGGGATTTCATTCTATCCTCCTGCTGTTCTGGCTCAGGGACGTGATTTGACCTTGATAATAAACAGTTTTATGTACAGGTTCTATTTTGCTGAAATTCTTAAATGCTCACTGCTAAATCTTGGTCGGGGCCAGGAAAGTATTTAACATGCTACCCTGACCTTCTCCTCCCAACTTCAAAGTGTTGTTCCAGATCACCATTTTCTTTTAGGGGGAAATCAACATTTTCTTTTAGGGGGAAAAATAGCCCTCCCTGCCTTCTTCAGAGAAGGCTGCTGATTTTCTGACTTTAGCTGCTGAAGACATAATCTAAATGGAGATAGCCCTAAGTTCTGTCTTCTTGGAGTGGAAAATGGTGGTGTGTATGTGTGTGTGCCATAGGCACAGAAAACTTTGCTCTTCAAGAAACTGATCCAGGAGCCAACTTTCCAGAAGATGTTTCCTCAAGAAGACTTGGTCAGAAACCCATTTCACAGATGGGAAAGCTCAGGCCTAGGAAGGGGATAGACAGCTCTCCCTACCCACTTGTGCTAGGCTTTGTGAACAAAGCCACCTCCTTTCTGGTGGTTTTTTCCCTACTCTGAATCTATTTGACATTTCTGTTGGTGCCTTTCCTCGCGGATGTTTCTCAGTATTTCTCCGTTTTACTCTCACCTTGGGGAATAAAAATCATTTATCTATCCAAGCTGTGGTCGTTGTTCTTTAAGCAGTGACCTTCCCCCCCCCCCCCATTCTCCTTTTGCTTTGGTTCCTCTCCTCTGACACCTCCTTGCACCCCCACCCCCATCACTGCTTCCAAACACATGCGTTCGCACTCTGGGCCAGTCCTATGTTCCCCACAGGCACACACACACCCAGTCACAAACACATCCTCCTCCAGGCCGGTGCTGCCCCTCCCCCAGCCTCCCTCCCTCTTGCCTCAGCCTTCTCTTGACAGATGGGAGGGCAGCGAGCTTTCCCTCTTTAAAACAACATTTAATCGCCGTTTTCTGTTGGAGCACATCAAAGCCAGAGCTTAGGCGCTGCGCTGGGGTCCAAGGTGGCTGTGCAGGGCCGGGGGGAGAGGAGGGGAGTGAATAGGGGCCGGCCTGAATGGGCTTTGTGTGACCGCTGGGGTCTCCCGGCTTTACATGCTCTTTGACCCAGATATGATCTCATGGAGAGAAAGGGGCCCCGGCCTGGCAAGCCTGAGAACACTTTGTGGCCTGCCTCACTCAATCCCTCACCCCCTGTGCTGAAGGCCTCAGCTGTACCCCCTCCCCCTCGTGGGCAGGCCAGGCCCCAGGCCCGGTCAGCAGGGGGCTGAGCCCTAGTGCTCAGCCTGGCTCGGCCCAGGGCCACTCACTGCCGGCTTCACTGGGGGTGGGGGAGTAGGGAGCAGGGAGTGCAATTCTAGACACTCTCCCCAGCAGGGCCCAGCCCCTGTCTGAACTCAGGTCGAAAGAGTGGGCAGCAGGAGCAGGCCTGGGTGAGGGGGGATCGGCAGAGGATCTGATGGGCTTAGGAATCCCTTTTTCATGAGTTTTTTTCTCCCAAGTTATTTAGGAGGAAGAGGCCTCTCTCTCTCTCTCTCTCTCTCTCTCTCTCTCTCTCTCTCTCACATACACACACACCTTCCCTGTAACTTCATGCCTAAGAAATATGGAATTGGGTCAACAAACACCCTAATAATATTCTCCACCCCTGGAGGAGTATGCATCACCTTCTTTTCACAATACCTGAGAGATCATCCCAGGAAGAGAAGGGATTGTTCCACATCTCTGCTGGTTTGGTTTACTTTATTTTATTAGGGGTAGGAAGAGATGGGGAAGGAGGAGAGGATAGGCCCAGCCATGGACAATGACCCGTTCCAGGTCACTTAACACTGAGGTGGGACAGGAGAACAGTGAAAGTAGAACCGGACTGCAAAGCCACAAGTCCTTACTCCAAACTCAGCCTTCTTTTGATCAGGTTCAGTAGTAGTAAAAAAATCACAAGTTCTCCTGTTTCCTGTAACTGACCTGTATAAAGGTAAGGAAGTGCTTTTTTCATTTGTAGAAGACAATGCTATTTTCAAAACTGTTACACATACCACTGTAAGACCATCAACAGCAACCCATGGATGTTATCTCCACTTTAAAGATGTGAAAACTGGGAGAGATTAAATGCCATGGTCCTTATTTCACACACTTCCCCTGCTACTCCTAAGTAGGAATTTTAAAAACCAGGCTATATTTGAAAGCTTAAATATTGTCTGACTCTCATCTAAGAGAACTATCTAAAATCGCCCTCCCCCCCAAGCTGGGGCTCATGTATGATACAGGAACACAATCACACCTGCTCAAGAGAGACACCGTGCAGTGTAACCATACATGGAGTGCAGAGGCCCTGTCCTACAGAACTACTGCCAGGATTCCTGTGTGGCCGTCCATGCGTGTCCATTTACAGGCTTTGCTACTACACATGACTGGGGGTGAGCTCCTCATACCTCTGCTCTCCCCCAGTTCAGCCCTGCCCTTTACACACACACACATCCCTCCCAGCCTGGCTGAGGCCCTGGACCCCAAGGTGGGTGACCAGCCCCCCAGTTTGCTCTCCTCTCTGTGGGTTCCTCTGGGGCTATGTTTTTAGCTCCCCAGGGGGTAGAATAAGTTTGCCTCAGTGAAAGTGAACTCGCTCATTTAAACCTGACTCCACAGTACGGCAGCCTCCCGCTGTGTTAATTATCCTGTAGTTCTAAACTGATTGCTGTACACTAAGCTTAAGCCCTCCTTTATTTATTTACCGACTACATTAATAGCTAAGCCTGTACTTCTTTCAGAGAACTCACAACTGAATGCTGCACCCCATTCCCATCCCCAGAAAGGACGAGGCCTGGTCCATGGAGAGTTTGACCTTTGGCCTCCAACACTCATCTACGTCCATTTTCTGAACCAAACAAGCTGGGTTGGGAGATCTGTTGAATGCCAGGCTCACCTAAGCCGAGTCTCTGCATCCTCAAGGGGTCATTTGGTCCACCCCCTTGCCTCCGGGTGAGGCCAGCTCTCCCTTAGCCCAAACAAGCAGGGCTCTGTCTCCTGTTCTGAGAGTTGTACAGAGAAGGAAATGGCCCTAGGCTTTCACAGGCTCCATCAGCTTTGCATTCCTGTGGCTTCTTCCCCTTTCATAGAGGAGTCCTTTCCTGTGCCTAACCTGTGTTTCTTATCCCCATCCCCCTCCACTGCTCCCGTTCTGCCTCATTCTCTCTGTGAGCTCAGGAGGGACCTTGATGCACAGCCAATGTCCCCTAGTCTCCTTTCATCACAGCTACTGGGATCAAAGCAAACCAAAATTTGTAGTATTTGTGCCTCCATCCTGGACAGGCATCTCTCATAACCCTGAACCATGCAATGTTTCAGTACTTGTAGCTGACCCCAGGGAGACCTTCTGAAAGGACATCCTTTTTCCAACAAGCCAACTTCGCCCCTATCCCTTGCATTTGGAACCTGGCCAATGGTGCAGGTAGGACCTCTAGCTTGCAGACATAGCAGGATCTCATAGTTTGAGTGGCACACTGTAGGGACATACACAGGGTCCTGGGGAATAATCACTAAACATTTATTAAGCACCTACTATGTTCCAGGTACTGTGCTAAGCTCTGGGGATACAATAAAAGAGGCAAAAGATACTCCTTGCCCTCAAGGAGCTTACAGTCTAATGGAGGGGAGGGATGACTTGCAAACCAATATATACAAAAGAATAATTAACAGAGAGAAGGCACTGGAATTAAGGGGCTGGGGAAGGCTTTCCATAGGTAGGATTGTAGTTGGGATCCTAGTTTCTAATAGTCCAATGGCTTCCTTGATAGGACCCTGCCCTGACACTGCCCATAAGAAGAAAGAAACAGGGCGATCTGATTATTCTCATATCTACAGAGCCCTGGTGCCTAGAGATGGCTGAGAGGCTCAGTAGCCCTGGGCAGGAAGGGACTGGGAACAGACCGTCCAGGCTCTGAGAACTAGCATTTCTAGTGCACTATCACCACCTAGTGGGGACTGTCCAACATCAGGAGATAGACCAGCACTAAACCATGGCATCTCTTCCTCATGCCTAGTAGCTCAGAAATCAACCCAGAAGGTGGGACTGTCCTATGAACTCCTACCTGCTAAAGTCTGGATACCTTAACACCTTGGTTTCTGGGGCATTTAGAACATTTGTGGAGAGGTAGGAGGGGCAGAAGGAGAATGTGGTCCAGTTCTGCTACTAGATTTCAAGATTCACAGGATCACAAAATTTCAGTTAAAAGGGACCAACTTTTAACTAGCTAGTCCAACCTCCCCATGAAAAAGAATCCCTTCTACAACCTACCTGACAAATAGTTATTCAGCCTTTGCTTGAAGATATCTAATGATGTAGAATCTCCCCTTTCCACTTTTGAATAGCTCTGATTATTAGGAAATTTCTCCTTACTTCATCTCCAAATGTGCCTCTTTGCAACTTCTGTTCATTGCTCTCAGCTGCCTTTGGGACCAGGTAGAATGAGTCTAATCTTTCACATGATGGGGTTTTTTTGGTTTGTTTTCGTTTTTTTTTTAATTAGACCTGTAATTTCATTAGCATGGGGGAGCTTTCAATGCAGAAATTCCCAATGCAGATCAACACCTACTTTGTACCTTAAAGTCTTTGAGAATCACTTGGGAGTGTTACAGGCAAATAACATTCCTAGGATCATACAGTCAATGCATATCAGAAGGAGTAATTTGAACCCAGATTTTCTTTACTACCAGCTAGTTTTTGAGGACCTAGTATGCTGTGATGCATGCACCTGATGTCCCTTCAAATACTGCAAGTCCTTCAAATGTCATGTCCCCCCCCCCCCAAGTCATCTTATCTTCAGGCAAAACATCTCTGTTTCCTTCATTTTTAAATATTTTATTTTCCCCCACTTGCATGTTAAAATAATTTTAAACTTTTTTTTTTAAGTTTTGAGTTCCAGATTCTATCCCTTTCCCCCTCCCTGAGACAGTAAGTAGTCCAATATAGGTTATACATGTGCAATCATGTAAAACATTTCTATATTAGTCATTTTGTGTAAGAAGACTTGAACTAAAAAAGAAGGAAAGGAAGGAGGAAAGAAGGAAGAAGGAAGGAAGGAAAGGAAAAACAGCATGCTTCAGTCTGTATTCAGACAATATCAGTTCTTTCTCTGGAGGTGAATAGCATGCTTCATTGTGGGTCTATTTCCTTCAAAATGATCCACATGTGACAACTTGAAGTTCTTCACCTTTTTGGTCTCCCTCCTCTAGACGCTGTCCAACTTCTTCCTAAAATTTTTTTTTCACAAAACTAAACATGACACTCCAGTTAGGTCCTTACTAGGGCAAAATACAGTGGGCAGATCTCCATATTTCTGGAATCCATTCTTCTCTTGTTTTGGCTGCCATAGCACTCTGTGGACTTATATTTGGCTTGCAGTCCAGAGCTTTTTTTATACAAATCGTTGCCTAGCTCCATCTCATACTTGTGAAATTTATTTTTTGAAACAAATGTTTCATTTAAACCTATTATTTCATCTTATTATACCTCATATCAGTGTTTTAGCATATTGAAACTAAAAATCAGTCAGTAGTGAACCAGGCAACTGAAGAGAAAGCTGGAAAACTCTACCCAACGGAGCAGTTCTGAGTCAGTCCTTTCCATTTACCACCTCCTCTCATTAGCTTCCTCCCCTCACACTGATGTCCTGGATCTCTCAACCTAGTCAGACTTAATCTAGGGGAAGAGCATCATCTCAACAAGGACAGTTTTTGTTTTTGTTTTGTTTTGTTATTGCTTATTTCCCTGGGAATTTACTACCCTGCTGGGAAGGATAGAAGGGGGCTGAGTATGAGCTCTGGGACAAGTGGCTACCTCAAGTCAGTGAAACTCTGGACCTAAGTATAGAACTATCTGGGGGCCAGAAGACAAATGGCTAAAGAGATAAAGGAATTGGAAAGTTTTCCATTTAGGATGAAAAAGAACCTGCAAGAATCTTAGGTACTCAAGGTTGGTAGGACTCTTCTCTAAAAGTCATTAAGGATTTTCTCCCTATAGACAGAGTTGCCGAGTGGACATAGCGTGTTTGTGAACCACAACTCTATGACAGTTTTAAATGCTTATCCCAGAACTGCATGCTGGTTCATCCCTCAGTTCTTCTAGGGGCTAGAAGATGTCCCATCCCTTAGAAGGGACCTTGTTAATTATCTTCCCAATCCTGAATTGCCTCTCTGTCCCTGTCTGTCTCTCTCTATCTCTTTTCTCTGTCTGTTTCTGTCTCTCGATATATATGTATATGTATATCTATCTTCCAACATCAAGAATAATCTTCATCTGTAATGGGCAGTATTCCTTTCAGCCTAATGTGAGCTTCTAGTGTCACTCGGTGGTGAGAAGCAGTAGTGCACAATCAAGACTCCAGCGTCACGGACAGCTCCCAGGAGCTCTGAACTTGCATTACTGCTACTCCCAGATCATATTTCTAGATGTGTTGATCACAACTATGGATTCAGCTTGGATATGCTTTCCTCCAGATTGAGGGTGAGTGACTCTTAAGTGGGAACTTAAACATGGTGGTCTTGACTCACTGCTATTTGCCAGAGCTTCAAAAGAAATATGCTCAGGAATTGTGGTTATTGGTGTAGAACTTTGGGTTCAGGGTTTAATGCATAAGATTCCATAGTCCAATATGTGGAGAACCTGCCTTTGAAGCCTCACTTCTAACATATATGGCTGAAGGGAAACAAAGGGTACTTGTAATAAGCCCTAGAGGGAATGGGGGAGAAAGAAGATCTCTGGAAAGGAAAAGAAAATGTGTTGACATCCATATAATATCAAGAGAATTAGAGGAAATCCCCCAGCATATTGAGTGGACCACCTATAGTGGATTTACAAGAGATATGGATAAGAGTTGCAAAGGGTGGGCAGGAATGAATGACTTTTGATCTCTATTATTGGGAGTATTCCACTCCCTTAATGAAATTGCAGATCCATTGAAGTACTGAACTAAGTCTTCATCTGTGTCTCATTTTGCCTTCTTTTTTCCTTTTCTTCTTCAAAGCCAGAAACTCAATCCCCAAGGCGCTCATGAAGAAAACACTGAATGCCAATGCAACCTCTCATTTAGAAATAAAGGATGTTAGAGCTAAAAGGGATATTATAGATCATCGAGCCCATTAGCTTCATTTTAAGGATGATTAAATCAAAGCTCAGAGTGATTACATGAGTTATGCAAGATCACACATTTAACCAGAGGAAAAGTCAGGACTAGAACCTAGATCTAACATCCAGTCTAGTACTATACCATAACATTAATCAACTCAAGGAAGATTTATTAAATGCCTACACACGCCAGGTACTAGGGCTACAGTGAGAGAAGTAAAATAGTCTATGCCTTCCAAGAGTTTATATTATATTGGAGGAGACTGTGTGTGTGCATACATATATAAAATATTATATATAGACAAAAATGTAACACAATAGCTAGAATTTGTATAGTACTTGTATAGTTTACAAAGACCTGTGCATGTTACCTCATTTGATTCTTGTAACAACTCTTGTAAAGTAGATGCTTTTATTTTCCCCATTTTACAAGTGAGGAAACTGAGGTCAAAGAGAAGTTAAGTGATTTGTACAGGATCCTATAGCTAGTAAGTGTCTGAGGTGAAATTTAAACTTAGGTCTTCCTGATCCTAGACTTTCAACTGGGCCACCTACTCAATACTCAAATGGCTCTTTGATCTCATGAATTAGAGAGATCCCTCTTATGAGGCATGCATGCCTACCCAACCTGTGCAACTTAACCAATACTGTCCCCAGAGTTGGGGAGAATTAGGAAATGCTTCAAATAGAAAATGATGAACTTTGAAGGAAACTAGGAATTCTAAGAGGGAGAGAGAAGGAATGAGCCAGTTCCTGGCCTGAGGAATTAGCTTGTGGAATGGCGCAGAGATAAGACTTAGAGGGTCTGGATCAGCTGACTGAGCCTTCTATTTTAGATCCTGTTATAAGGCAAATAGCTGTCCTATTTCCTGTACAAGTTGATTCACTGTGTTTCCTGAGGAGAGGTAAGAACTGGAATGGCTTATGGTGTTCCTCTAACTTTTAAAATCTCTTGTCACCTCCAGACTAGCAGAAACCAAATCTAAGGCCCAGAGTGGAGAGAACCTTGGACTAGGATCCTGGAAACTTAAGCTCCAGTACTCATCTGATGTTAATTAACTGTGTGGTGGTAATCCAAAAGAGGTTGGGCTAGATGACTCTTAAGGTTTCTTGCAGGTCAGCATTCTATAATTCTTTGGTTCCAAGTCCCTAAGAACATCAATTTATGCATTCCTCTTTTTTTCTATCTGGTTCAGAAAAATACTGGTTCGTAGATCAGACCTGGAGGACCCCTTGCTTACTGTCACTTCAGGACTGGGCAGTCCACTGACTAGTCAACTTTTGGAGAAAAAAAAAAAACATGACTTCCCAATAATTAGGGTGCTTTGAAAGTGAGATGAACTACCTACCACTGGAGATAATATTCTATATTTCTCTGGAATCCTTGAAAAAAAGACTGATGAACACTGACTGAAAAAGTTTTAATGGGGATTCCCAGTCAGGCAAAGAGTAGTCTAAATAAGCTGAGGTCCATTCCAACTAAGACTGCGATTTGACTTCATTGGATTTGAGTTCTATCAGGCAGAGTGTGAAACCATGGAAGGTTTAGCATATTTCAGTATTTGAAAGAATCCTCTAGGGCCTTGGGGATGACTTCTTGTTCAAGTTCATACTCTACATTGTCTCATTTGCTTCAGGTATAGGCTCTTGTCCTTGGTTTAGGACTCTAATTTTTCAACTCCATCTGGAGTATGTTGTGCAATTCTGGGTGCCATTTTAGGAGGGAAGAACACTGACAAGCTGACTGGAGCCCAGACACATGAGAGGAACTCTGATGGAGAGGGCACTCAGGCACACCTTACTATAGAAACCCCCTGGGAAAGCCTCAGCCTTTTGAGCAAACAAGAGGAAACTGCTCTGACCAAGTACAGTTAGCCCTTCCACATTGTGACTTTACCCAACATGGTTTTGATATATCATGGGTCAGCATAAGAAATTAAATGGGAATTTGGGGGGAGTTTTGTGGAAGCTTCAGACAACATGTGAAGGCCAGAAAATGAGACAGAAAAAGTTTTGAAACTCATAAATATTGTATAATATCAACCCAAATTTTACAATAAGGTACTATAACACCCCATAAAAGAAAAAGAAAAAATTAGACTCTTCTCTGGTACAAAGAGAAGATCAAAAACTTTTATGTGGATTTTCCAGATCCTGGGGTGTCATGCCCCTAACCCTTGCAACATGGAAGGAATAACTATACTTGGAGCAAAACTGAAGACTCTGAACAAAACTTTTCAAACATGATGATTTCCTCTTCAGTTCTGTTGGATTGGAATGACGGTGGGAAAACCTGAGTCCCTTTTATGTTTCTATTCCCATAGACCAGGGGTGGGGAACTTGTGGCCTTCTAGGTCCTCAAGTGTAGCCCTTTGACTGAAGCCAAACTTCACAGAACAAATTGTATTCAGTGAAAGGGCTACACTTGAGGACTTAGAGGGCCGCTCATTCCCCATCCCTGCCCTAGACCCTAGAGAAATTGCCCCCATGGTTGGGGAGAAATTTCCTTTCCTCCTTTAAACTTAATGAGGATTCCAGGAGGGGCAGATGTTATAGAAACCCAAGTCCCCCTGGCAAACTCACAGGGTGCTAGGCTCAAGGAATGTCTCAGCTTGCCCAGTGAGTCTGGCCACTGCCTTGACTAATGAGTCTCCAGCTCTGTTCTTGTCTAGAACTAAGGCTACAGTAGTATACATTCCAGAACCTAGAATCAAGGGATCATATTTATTGCTGGAAGATACCTCAGAGGTCATCTAGTCATGGGATCATAGATTTGGAGCTGGAAGAGGCCTCATTTTAGAGATGATGAAACCAAGGCCTACAGGGCAACTTTCCCAAGGGTGCACAGGTAGCAAGCATATCGTCGATAGGAATTTCAACTCAAGGTCATCTGGATCCAAATTGTAATGAAATCTTAACAGTTCCAGAATATGGTAGGTAGCTAGGAGATAAGGTTAGCGGACTGGGGAAGGACTCAAGAGTAACCAATAAGTGATAAGCTCTGAGAAGGAAATAGCAAGAGATGAAGTAATTAACCAGGTAGACGTACAAGTCAAAGGTGCACTTGTTCACTGCCTGTGTAAAATCAAATTCCAAGGAGCTAGTGAGTTAGCAAATAACTCTCAGTGTCCAAGTCTGTTCTTCCTTTGTGCAACTGATTGACCAATGAGTGTCAGCTGTCATACATTGTGTAGCCAAGCTCATGGTCAGGATGCACCAATTGTGATATCACAAGCTTTTTTTAACCTTTCTTTTAGACAGTGAATTGGGCGCAAGAAGCCTCCAAGATCATCAGGTAGCCTTGGACAATAATAACAACTAATATCTATATAGCAAATTACTCCTGAAAATCCCTTAAATTGCCCACAAAGTATAGACTAGTGCCTTTAAATGGTTATAGCCAGAAAGGGGTGACAATCCCTTTAAAAGAAGACAATCCGTGTCAGAGAGCAGATAGGGTTGAGGTGGTTGCTATGGAAACAATTAAATGTGCATTTTATTTTTCACAAACTCAGGTAAGCTACTGATCAGGAAAGAAATGGAACTTGTAGGAGAAAAAAATCATATAAACAAAATGAATTAACTGGCAGAAGACTGTGATTGGAAGGGTAAATACTCTGAAAGACATTCACATCTAAGTATGATTATTCACTGTTCTCATCTCAAACTTACTCTAGTGTATGTGCGTTTTGAGTGGAAGGTTCAGAATTTCTGAAAATTGCTGTTCTCTCTGGCTTTAGCTCTTCTCACTCCTTCTCTCTCTTCCCCCTTTTGCCAAATATGTTGGTAAATTAAATGTGTGGATTATGCAACTCCTCTATACCTAAAAAGATCTTGAAAACAGTTCTGAGGTAGTTGTTTTAATTATCCCCATTTTACAGGAGGGGAAACAAGCATAGAGAGCTTAAGTGACTTGCACATTAAGAGGAGTATGGGGGGGTGTGTGTGTATATGTGTGTGTGTGTGTGTGTGTGTGTGTGTGTGTGTGTGTGTGTGTGT
>NW_027187419.1:4580458-4611112 GCF_028583685.1 Petaurus breviceps papuanus | reverse complement strand
TGTGTGTGTGTGTGTGTGTGTGTGTGTGTGTGTGTGTGTGTGTGTGTGTAGGGGGGGTGATCTAAGTCCTCTCACATGTATATGTGAACACTTCCTCATTCTCTGGGCATGTTTGATCTCTCTGAACTCTCACAGTGGCAGATTAAAATTGCCAGAAAAGGACCCCTTAAATTCTCTCAGGACCCATAGGGTTACTCTGCTGAGGGAACATACACTTCTACTTACAAATCTATTTGTTCAACCGTGACTGATGTATTTCTTCTTTAGATAACCAAGTACTCACAATGACATTTAAAGATATAAAACAATTTAATAATAAATTAAAATTAATAGCTGCAAATATTCATAAATTAAAGCGAAATGCAGAAATAATAAACACATCACAATCCACATAGAAACTCGTATGACGCTCTCTAACCAATGCACTCAATATTTGTGAGGAAGACTGGTGCACATTTCCAGAAACCTGCCTGTGCTCAGAGTAACCCATAGCTATAGACTTTGAGCACATAACTCATAGCTATAGACTTTGGTATCCTTTTTCTATGTCAGAAACTGTCCATTTCTTGATGAATGTAACTTCTCTATAGATTAGATACTTCCACTTCAAACCTAAATGTGTGTATATAGTTGATTTATTGAGTGACTTTTATGAATTCTCTTGCTTCCTATCAGTTTCCCTGTTCAGCTAAACTTCTGAAAACAACTATAGAATCCATCATTTCCAGCTTAGCTGATACAGTTCTGAAATCTGTCTTCTCATCTCTCCCTTTCTTTTCTCTTTCTTGGTTCAAACTATCATCAGATAAATAACATTTGTCCCACAATCATACTCTTTAGTTTTGTTGTCCATATCTCCCTGCCATATGCAATAGCTTGTCATATTCAACACAGCAATAGCTGTCTCAGAACAATAGCTACAGCACTTGGAACTTAGAGAGATTATTTCTCTCAGAACTTGGGGAAGGACTTAATTTAGTGGCTGCCTACTCTTTGATCAAGGCTGGCAAGTGCCTGAGGAGAGACTTGAACACAACTGGGTTTTCTGGCTCTAAGACCAGACTAATATTCTGTTCACTACCCTGACTGTATTTCTAAGTGTCTTCCCCATACTGGGCACTGGAAAGAGGGGGTGGAAGAATACTGGGAAAGAAGGAGGGTAAACCAACTCTAAGATGACTCTGGTCCTATTTATCTCTACTTACCATTTTGTTATTTTTCCCAATCACCCCCAGTACATTCCTGTCCTCACGCCTTTGCTCACATTGGTTCCTATTTTGTCCTCTTCTTATCTACATACCTGTTGAATTCCTATGCATCCTTTAAAACCCAACTCAAGTACCACCTTCTTCACGAAGCCTTCCCTGACCACCTCCCTTCTACCCCAGATCAGTAACAACCTACCTTTTCAGCTCTAATGGGACACTTTTAAAAATATCACTCTCCCCCTATTAGGCTGTAAAAGAGTAGGGATTGTGTCTTATTTAAACTTTGTATCTCTCTCAGGTCTTAGAATAGAAGTTTTTACAAGTGGGCAGGAAACAGAGATAAGAGGTGTTCAGGTCTTAAATAAAGTTTAAATAAGCTTTGAACCTTGCTCAAGGTGTGAAGAACTTCTTTGGATTAAACTTGATTTAATTTGAGGGCAGCTAGCAATTCATTAACCGGCCACAGGCTCAGTGATTCCTTCACCACCACAACCACCCACTTTGAAAAACAAAACATCTATGTTTATTCTGAGAGTTGGTCAAGGCACAAGACAAGAAGAGCTTTTTGAGTCACTAGAGTTAGCCCGAATTTTACCTTTGTAATCAAAGGGCACAGAGCAGTAGGCCCAGGGCACCCTGCTGAGCCATTTGCCTAGAAGAGATGCTGCATGAAGGTGAAGCTGCATGAGGACATCATGAAAAGAGAGCTTAGCAGGCCACGCAGTGCGAAGTGTATGAGTGGTCTGGGCCACATGAGTTCTCTCACACACGTGTGCCTTCCTACCTGAGGATTCTGTGTTTGTTGCCACTCTTCCCAATGGTACCATGTGTATTTCTGTGTGACCCAGGTCTATGGGGGAATTATTTTGTAAGCTACTCTTACAATGCCATCTCAGTAAAAGATTTTACTTTGAGCTAATTGTGTTCTCTGGCTATTAAAAGTCAATGAGCTGATGGAGGCTCACGGGCTATAGTTTTAGGAGTACAGACATACAGAGTAAACTGAGTCTGGAATATTTGTCCGCCAGGGGACCCATCCTGTGAGTTTACATTGGGGAGGTAACTGTGGAGGAACAACCAAGAGACCAGTGTCACTAGATCATAGAGTACATAGAAGGGAGTGAGGAAGACTAGAAAGGTGCACATAAAGAGGCTAGGTTATGAAGGACTTTGAAAGTTAATTTGTTGGGGCAGTTAGGTGGCACAGTGAGTAAAGCACCGGCCCCAGAGTCAGGAGGACCCGAGTTTGGTTCTGGCCTCAGATGCTTAACACACACAAAAAAAACACTAGCAGTGTAACCTTGGGCGAGTTACTTAACCCCAATGGCCCTCCAAAAAGGCAAAAAAAAAGTTAATTTGTTCCTGGAGGTAATAGGGAGTCACTGATGTTTTTGACTGGGGCGTGGGGAGTGGGGAGTGACATTGTCAGCTCGGTGCTTTAGGAAGACCAATTTGACAGCTGAGGGGAAGATGGACTAGAGTGGGGAGAAACTTGAGAGAGCAAGGCCAACCAGCAGGGTATTGCAATAGTCCAGGGGTGATAAATGCTTAATATGAAGGAGTGTATGAGAAATTTAATCCTGGATTATATATTATGAAGCTCAATTTCCTCATCTATAAAATGGGAGCGAGGGGTGGGGGTATATGGCAGGTAGATGGTGCAGTGGATAGAGTGCTGACCTGTCATCTTACTGAGTTCAAATCCGGCCACAGACACTTATTAGCTGTGTGACCCTGGGCAAGTCATTTAACCCTGTTTACCTCAGTTTTCCCATATGCAAAATGAACTGGAGAAGGAAAAAGCAAAGCACACCAATATCCTTGCCAAGAAAACCCCAAATGGGGTCATGAAGAGTTGAACACAACTGAAATGACAGAATAAAATAAAATGGGGATTGTATTGCTTATATTACCTACTCTACAGTGAAGGTATGAGGAAAGTACTTTGTAAATCTTAAAGTTCTATATTAATGTGAGTTGAAATTATTTAATAGTACTGGATTTAGAGTCAGAGGACCTGGATTCAAATCCATACTCTCCTATCTCTATAGCATTAAACAAGTCACTTCAGTTTCTTTCACTGTAAAGCAAAAGTATATGTTGAACTATATGTTCCTTGAGTTCTCTTTGGCTTTGAGGACTAAATCCCCTGGTTCCATGACCAGTTCTACTCCGTTATTCCTTACTTGTTCATTTTCCTTGTAAAGCTTGACCCCCTAGACTATAGAGCTCTGCAATTTTTTTTGGAGGGGGGAAGGCTAGGCAGTTGGGGTTAAGTGACTTGGCCAAGGTCACACAGCTAGTAAGTGCATCACGTGTCTGAAGCTGGATTTGAATTCAGGTCCTCTGGTGCTCTATTCACTGTACCACCCAGCTGCCCCAAGGACTCTGCCTTTTAATCTGTCTTTTGGAGTAATCCAAAGAAGGATTTAATTCCCTTGTGCTAACTGCTCACCCAATAAGCCATAGACCAGCCTACTCCCACTTGTCAGATTCAGGTTTTATTTCCTTTCAATAATTAGTCTGACAAAGCAAGTTTTCTCCCAATATCCCCTCCACCCACTAGAGGAACTTCAGACTCCATCCTCTAATCAATCACTAGTTAGTGACTTCAGGAGACTGATAACCCATTCTGAATTAATATGCTATGTGCCATTCTGGTAGCATCCCAAAGCAAAGACATAATAAAGGCAGGGAGATGAGAGCTTTGTCTCAGAGTACCAAAACTTGGAGGCCCTCAGTACTCAGAAACAAATGAACTTAGCATTTGTTTAGCAATAGTTCTCAGTTAAATTAAGTAACCAGATGGCATGCTTCTCCTTATCCCTTTTACTCCCATCAGCTTCTTCCTAGGCCCAAGTAGCCTTGTGATGTTCTGGGAATTCCACTCTTGGTGGATGTGCTCAGGTATCCATCATCCCCCCACCTTCAACCTGTCAGCACAGTAGCTGACCTTGATGCCATTTTTGTCTCGTTGAAGGCATCTGACAACATTGCTGAAAACGTCATGATAAAAAGCTTGGGAGCAAGCACACAGACTTGCTTCAGTCCACTGGTGACTGGGATAGTACAAGAGCATTGTCCATTATCCAGAACCCAGGTAAGCATGCCGTCATGAAACTGACAGGCAGTACTGATGAACTTCTCCAGGTAAATGAGTTTTGCCATAATTTTCCCCACGCCCTCACAACTGACAGTACTGAAGGCCTCGGTCAGGTCTACGATGTTGTGTACGGATCTTTGTTCTGCTGGTGATGCTTCTTTTTTTTCCAGAATTTATTTATTTGTTTTTAGTTTTCTACATTCATTTCCA
The DNA here is from genome assembly GCF_028583685.1 of Petaurus breviceps papuanus. Taxonomy (NCBI): domain Eukaryota; kingdom Metazoa; phylum Chordata; class Mammalia; order Diprotodontia; family Petauridae; genus Petaurus; species Petaurus breviceps. The sequence continues at coordinate 4,606,591 of NW_027187419.1, read as the reverse complement.
CAAGATTTTGAGCTCTACATTTTCTCCCTGTCTCTCCCCTACCCCTACCCCAAGATGGCAAGCACACTGATTACTCCTTCCCCCAGTCTGCCCTCTCATGTATCCCCTCTATCTCTCCCCTTATCCCTTTACCCCTTACTTTCTTGTAGGGCAAGATGGATTTCTATATCCCATTGCATGTATATCTTATTTCCTGGTTACATATAACAACAATTTTTTTTTTTGCTTTTTGGAGGGGCAGTTTGGGTTAAGTGACTTGCCCAAAGTCACACTGCTAGTTAAGTATTAAGTGTCTGAGGCTGGATTTGAACTTAGGTCCTCCTGACTCCAGGGCCAGTGCTCTATTCACTGTACCACCTAGCCACCCCTGACAACAATTTTTTAACATTTGTTTTTAAAACTTTGAGTTCCAGATTTGCTCCCTTCTTCCCTCCTCACCCACCCCCACTGGGAAGATAAGCAATTCAATATAGGTTATACATGTGTAGTTATGTAAAACATTTCCATAGTAATCATATTGTGAAAGACTAACTATATTTCCTTCCATCCTATCCTGCCCCCCATTTATTCTATTTTCTCCTCTGACCCTGTCCCTTTTCAAAAGTGTTTGCTTCTGACTCCCTCTTCCCCCAATCTGCCCTCCCTTCAATCATCTCCCCCTCTTATCCCCTTCCCCCCTACTTCCTGTAGGGTAAGATACGCAATTGAGTATGTATGTTATTCCCTCCTTAAGCCAAATCCAATGACAGTAAGATTGACTTGTTCCCTTTCACCTGCCTACTTTTCCCCTCCATGGCCATGCTGTTTGAATGCCAAATGTACATTTGCCTAAAAGACTATTTTACAGAGAACTCAGACAAGGCAAGTGCTCAAAAGAAGGTCAGGAGAAGCAATACATGTACACTCTCTAGGTCTCTCTGAAGAACTTTGGAATCAGTTATGTGACATGAGAGATGCTGGCACAGATGGCCCAGTGTGGTATGCCCACTTCAAAGAAGGCAGTGTGCTCTATGGGTGAAACAGAATTGCAGTAGCTTAAAAGAAACGTGAGATGAGCAAATTTAAAAACATCTCCACTTCAAATGCTCATGTGGACGATTTGTGCCTGACCTATTGTAGAGCTTTCTAAGCTTATATTGGTCTGATCAGCCACAGTCAGGCACAGTGAAACTTGACCCCAACATAGTGATGCCATTTTGGTCTTCTTTGAGCATGAAGGACAACAATCAACCCCAAACCCAAGGCCTTGCATTTTGAGGTCAATTCTCTCTCCTCAAGATCTTTCCCTCATCCCTCCAATTGAATTTCTCTTCAAAATTTTATTTGAAGTGGTACCTAGGTGGTGCAGTGAATAGAGGCCCGGTCCTAGAGTCAGGAGGACCTGAGTTCAAATTCAAACTCAGACACTTAACACTCACTAGCCGTGTGACCTCTGGCAAGTCACTAAACCCCAATTGCCCTGCATTCTCCCCTCCAAAAATATTTATTTTAAGGAATTATTATTACTGCTCACCCTGGACACATTTTACAACCCCTGTCCTAGGTCTCTTCCCTAGGAGAGTCTCACAGGATTTTGTGGTCTCTGCCTTGTGTGCTGAAGTCTGGGGCCTCTCCTGAGGCTTCTCTCCCCTGACTGAATTTTCCTTTCAAGGTAGATTATAATGGTAAATGATAACAATAATAATAGCTAACATTTACATAGCATTGCCAAGTACTGTGCTAAACGCTTTACAGTTATTATTTCATTTGATTCTCACAATAACCCTGGAAGGTAATATTTCGATTTTACAGATGAGGAAACTGAGGCAAATGGAGTCTGGGTGATTTACCAGGGTCACACAGCTAGTAAATATCTGAGGCCAGATCTGAACTTGTGTCTTCCTGATTCCAGGCCCAGTGCTCTATCTACTGCACCACCATTATGAGTATAAAGGAGAATATTAATTTGCTATAAGAAATGGGGAATATGAGGAAGTCAGAGAAGCATGGAAATACTTATGTGAACTTATACAAAGTGAAGTAAGCAGAACCAAGAAAGCAATATAAACAGTGACAACAATAATATAAGTGGAAAGAATAATAACAATTAAAAAAATTTGAATCCCAAAGACATCCAAAAAAATGGAAAAGGACCTGTTTGTACAAAAATATTTATAGCAACTCTTTTTGTGGTGGTTAAGAATTAGAAATGAAAGGGATGCCCATCAATTGGGGAATGACCAAACAAGCTGTAGTATATGATTGTAATGGAATATTATTGTGATATAAGAAATTACATGCAAGATGATATCACAAAAACCTGGAAAGATTTACATGAACTGATGCATGGTGAAGTGAACAGAACCAGGAGAACATTGTACACAGTACACAGCAATATTGCACAATAAAGAACTGTGAATGATTTAGCTATTCTCAACACTACAGTGATCCAAGACAATCCCAAAGGATTAATGATGAAGCATACTATCCGCCTCCAGAGAAAGAACTGATATTGCTTGAAAGCAGACTGAAACTATTTTTACTTTCTTTCTTTCATTTTTTCGTTTTAGTCTTCTTCTACAAAATTACTGATATGGAAATGTTTTACATAATTGCACATGTGTAATCTATATTTGATTGCTTGACATTTCAGGGAGGGTGGAGGGGAGGGAGGGATAGAATTTGGAACTCAAAATGTTAAATAAAAATGTTTTAAAAATTTTTTAAAGAATGAACAGAAAAAAAAGAAAAAATATTTGAGATGAATGTTGTAAAATTACAAAGAACAAAGAAGAGATATGAGAAGAGAACTCCAGGGGCTGCTAGGTGGTGCAGTGAATAGAGCACTGGCCCTGGAGTCAGGAGGACCTGAGTTCAAATCCAGCCTCAGACACTTAACACTTACTAGCTATGTGACCTTGGGCAAGTCCACCTTTGGTGTCCACCCACTTTACACAACTCTCAAATCTGGCTCCAAAAAGCTGTATCATGTACAATGGCCCACAGCCCAGTCAACCATTTTTGTAAAAGGCTAAACCAGAATGTGGGTAACTGAGAAGTCTCAAACTGGTCAGTGAGTAAGAGGAGGGGGGTGTCTACCCCAAGCATGTGAAGACTTTCCCTAGTGAAATGGGCAGGTGAGAACAATTTGTTTGAATGGCCATGAAGGTGACTGAAGAAGGCATTGTAGAGTGCTTAGAGCTTGGTTAGACCTTGAAGACGCCAAAGACATCCACGACATCCAGAGCCATAGCCAGTCATTTTGACTTTTGTCTTGCCACTGGACTCTGATGTCTCTGGAAGTGTAAGTGAGGCTGGAAACTTTAAGCAACTCTGCTTCATTTAAATCCAATTTGTGCCAGAGTCAAAAAACATCACCCATATCATTTTACCATTTTTACCCAGCTCAAAGTACTGTGGCAAATAGGTGTTGAAGCAATAGGTGCAGATACATTGGGAGCTGTAGTCACAACCCTGCACACAAGTGACCCAGGTCATGGATTCATTTTCTTACTGGATTGAAGTATCAGTGGAATTTAGCAGCCCCCTGGGTGTCTGAGCAGCCTTTTTAAAGGACTTGACTGCTCACCTCATGGCGGGAGGAAGGGGCTAGAAAAGGTGCCCTAATAATTGCCTGTTTCACCTAACCCTGGCCTGCTTGCTGCAGAATCCAGTACACCTGAAAGACAAACAGCTCTTGTGAGAGAATTCAGTGGGTATCACAACCAAATAGTAGCCTGCAAGGGTTATGGGATTTAAAGATCTTCCATGCCCCATTGGACTTGCTGACGTAGCAGGAAAGGGCGGAGCAAGAGGAAGCGGAAGCCAAACTAGAGTTCCTGTGGTGGCTGGCGGTGGTGGCGACGGTGGCAGCAGCAGCAGCAGAGGCAGCAGCAGCGCAAAGCCCTTTTTGAGTTAGCCAGAATTTCTGCTAAGGACTCCTGCTGAGGACTGCCAGAGGCAGGAGCTGCTGGGAGTGCACTTCCCGGACGCTGGGTGGTTGCTGTGAGTGGGGAGAGGAGGACCTTTGCCTAAGGTAGCCTGTTCTGTTTTAAAGGCTTGAAAATGTGGGTGCTTTCTACTTTATCTACCTGTGCCAATGTCATAACTACTCTGATGGCTTTCACTTTCTGGTTTTGGGACTCAGTCTTTTGGTATCTTAATAAATTTTCTAGTTTATTCCCCCATATGGCAAGCATGATGTATTTTGTGATGGATAATTATATCAGCATATCTGTAATCTCCATAGGCATTGTGAATATGGCATTGCTGATACATAGCCCTGAGTGAAACAAGAGTGGCAAATGAAGCCCAGATTATTGGAGTTGGACTGGATGTACATTTTTTTCAAAGAAGGACTGTTTACTCCAGTGTTTTTTAGTGATGTTGGACACCTTCAATAAGAATGAAAATAGCGTCAAGGTCAGCTACTACACTGATGGTAAATTATTTACCTTGAAAAGACTACAAGTCAAGACTAAAGTGGAGGGAGAGTTGGTGCACTTTTTGTTCACGGATGATTGTGCACTCAAAGCTGAGATGCAACAAAGTGGTTTGAATGTTGTGCATAAATTTACTTATCTTAGCATATGTTTTTGAGAGATGTCCAACTAGGTGATGAGGTTGACACATGCTTTGCCAGAACTAATTCAATGTTTGGGAGGCTCCAAAAGAAAATGTGGGAGAGAAGAGGTATTAGGCTGCCTACCAAACTGAAGGTCTACAGAGCCACTGTGCTGACCTCGTTGTTGTATGCCTGTGAAACCTGGACAGTCTACCAGGGCCATGCCAGGAAACTGAATCACTTCCATTTGAATTGTCTTAGGGAGATTCTGAAGATCACCTGGCAGGATAAAGTACCGGACATTGAGGTTCTTTCTCAAACTGAACTGCCAAGTATTCAGACTTTACTGAAGAAAGTGAAACTCTGAAGGGCTGGCCATGTTGTTTGAATGCCAAACATACTTTTGCCTAAAAGACACTATTTTATAGAGTACTCACACAAGGAAAGTGCTTCTATGGAGGTCAGAAAAAGCAATAGAAAAACACTCTCAAGTTCTCTCTGAAGAACTTTGGAACTGATTGGGAGACATGGAAGATGCTGGCACAGCACCACCCTGCATGGCATGCCTGCATCCAAGAAGGCGCTGTGCTTTATGAGTGAAGCAGAATTGAAGTAGTTCAGAAGAAACACGACAGGCACACATGTAGAGACATCTACACTCCAAATACTCATGTGGATGATTTGTGCCCAACCTGTAGCAGAGCCTTCCATTCTCGTACTGGTCTTTTCAGCCACAGTCAGACACACCGAATTTGACCTCCAACATAGCAAAATCATTTTGGTCCTCTTTGAGCACGAAGGACAACAACCAACCAAACAGGCCAAGCCATGTTCTTATCGTTAATCTTTTGGAATTGTGGGCGGCTGTTGTGTTGATCAGAGTTACTAAGTCTTTCAAAGTTAATTATCTTTTCAATATTGCTTTTACTGTATAAATTGTTCTACTGATTTTCCTCGCTTCACTTTGCATCAGTTTGTACAAGTCTTCCCAGCTTTTTCTAAAACATCCTCATCATCATTTCTTATAGCACAATGATATTCCATCTCATTTGTACATCATAACTTGTTCAGCCATTTCCCAGTTTCTAATTCTTTCATGATGGGTATCCCCTTGGTTTCTAATTCTTTGCTACCATAAAAAAAGAACTGCTATAAATACATATGAGTCATTTTCCTCTTTCTATGGGGTATAGATCTAATAGTGGCATTACTGGGTCATTGAATATGTCCATGAAACCCTATTACTATAAAAATTCCTGGATGTGATTCTGAGTGAGATCCATATAAGCAGGAAATGTTTATCATAGTCACAAATGATTTTAATATGCTTGGTGAATGTACCTGGGTTAAGACCCAAATCATCTGAGAAATAAAAATCAGGCAAGAACAATGAGGTTGATTCTCCTCTAGTGTGGAGTTGAAGAGCTGAACTCTTCAGGACTGCTCATAATAAAGGGGTCACCAACCCAAGGGAATACCCACTGCCTCCTAATTTTGCTCCTCACAGTCCCTTTAACACTCTTTAAACAGATGGAGAATTGAATTCATTCATCACTATCAATTTGAAATTTACATAATCTCCAGGGCTGGCCTTAAAAGTGTGCAGCCTTGGACAGCTGTATGAAGATTCTGACAAGAAACTGGGGAAATTTATCCTTGGGAAGAGAAGGTTTAGGGGGCACAAGTCATCTGCCTTTAAGTGTTTGAGGTGCAATCACCTGGAAGTAGGATTGACTTGTCTGTTTAAGGACAGAACTAAGAGCTGTGAGGAGACATTGCAAACAGACATATTTGGACTCAATAAAGGAAGAACTTCCTTACACCGTAATTTCCTAATAAGTAATGCTGCTGAAAAGTGGGATGTGCCATTTCAGGAGGAACAAATCTAGCATCTGTGGATGTCTTCAAGTGGAGACTGGATGAACACTTGTTGGGGATATTGTGTAGATGAACTAGCTGACCCTCTGAGGTCCCTTCCAACTTCGAGATTCTAAATTCTTTCTGTAAGAGGAGATAGAGATACACCTTTTCCCTGCCACCACCAAAGAAAAGTCTCCTCCACTATGGAACTGAGAACTCTACTATTGCAAGTTTCTCCTTTGGGGTTAAGGCATCTTCTATTCAAATGTAAAAATACCTTTAAATAGGCATTAAATTACTCTTGGGGCTGCTTTTATTTTCCAATTTAATTAAGCAAGCATTTCTTAAGCATCTAATATGTATTGGGCACTGAGGGCACAAAGAATAAAAGTAATAACAATTGATGTTTATATAGTTCTTTAAAGTTTAAAAAGCTTTTACTTTCCTTATGACAACATTATGATATATAAAGTACATGTTATCATCCTCAGTTTATAGAGAAGGAAATTTAGAGAGGTTAGATAACTATCAATCAATAAACATTTATTAAGTGCCTATTGTATGCCAGATACTTTGCCAAACACTAGGGATGCAAAAAGATGCAAGCGATAGTCCCTACCTTCAGGGAGATTACAATCTAATGGGGGAGACAACATGCAAACATATACAAAGCAATATTCAGCATAGATAGGAAATAATTAGCAGAGGGAATTGAGGAAGACTTCCTGTAGAAGGTAGGATTTTAGTTGGGAAAGGAAGCCAGAGAGGTAGATAGAGTGAAGGAGGGAGAGTGTCTGAAGCATGGGGACAGCCAGAGAGAAAGACCAGAGCTGAGAGATGGAATATCTTATTCATGGAACAGCCAAGGTCATTGGACTGAAGAGTAGCTATTATGGAGTAAGGCATTGAAGAAGATGGGAAGGGTAGGAGCAGGTGAGGTTAAGAAGGCTTTTGAATGTCAAACAGAGCATATTGTATTTGCTCTTGGAGGCAATAGGAAGCCACTGGAGTTTATTGAGCAAAGAGGGTGCCTAACCCATATTAATAGTGTCAGATCTAAGACTTGGATTCAGGGTCTGTAACGATAGGTCCAGAGCCCTTTCCACTCCATCATGCTGCCTCTCAATACAGTTCCTGCCAACAGGGGACTTGCAGCTCACCTCTACTTCTTAGAGTTCTTGACTTTCTTTAAGATAACTTAAATCCCACCTTCTGCAGGAGGCAGCCTTCCTTGACTCCCCCAGTCCCTTGAGCCTTCCCCTCTAAGATTCCTTCCTACTGTCTGTGTATCTTGCATCTTGTCTCCTCCATTAGAATGTGAGCTGCTTCCAAACACAGACTATTTTATCTTTGTACCCCCAGAGCTTAGCAGTGCTTGTTATGTAGTAAGTGCCTAATAAATAGTTGTTGATTGAAACATATACGCAAATTAATATGATATGATATAGACTGTGACAAGGGCAAGGGAGGGATCTAGAAAAACTGCTATAGAAATATAAGGAGGGAGAGATTCCTTTTACCTTGGTTGGGAGGAATCAGGGAAGGATTCCTGGAAAATGTGGGAGTACCTGAACTGAGCCTTGAACAAGGGAAAATGACTAGTATTTATAAAGCAATTCAAGATTTGTAAAGCATGTTACAAATATTATTTCATTTTATCCTCATAACATCCCTGGGAGGTAGGAACTATTATTTTCCCCATTTTACAAATAAGGAAACTGAGGCAGACAGTGTTTAAGTGACTTGCCAAGGATCACACAGCTTGTACGTGTACAAGATAAGATATGAATTCAGGACTTTCTGACTACAGGTTCAGGTCTCTAACTACTCTATCTAGCTGCCTAGAAACAGATAAAGATGTAAAAGCGTGCCAAGTATAGTACTCTACTCTGGGCTTATGCTTTCATCTCCTGAATTGGACGTTGGCTCCCCAGTTGGCTTCTTTCAGCATTGTACAGGTAACCCTGATGAGTTGGGAATTCTCATACTGTTGCTCAAAAGCCTCCCTCCAATGTGCTCCCCAATATCATTCAGTTGATATCAGTTAGTTTTTACAAGAGGGTGTTTACTGAGAAGGCATAGAAAGAACAGTAGTTACAAAGCAATCCTGTCAAACCAGTGGCATAAGCTTCCTTTGCACACTTGCAAAGTCTTTAGTGAGAGTGGACTCAAACTTTATAAAGGTAGTTAGACATGCCTGTAGAAAACATAGGGCCCAGAGGTGCCTCTAACCTCCAAGGAATTCTTTTCTCCCTTTGTGGAGTCCTCATGAAGAACCACATAAATGTAGCTCTCTTCTGGGCTCCAGGGATCAGTGCTTTTCTAGAGGCCAAAGCTGACATTTCTCTCTGTCTCTGTCTCTCTCTCTGTGTCTGTCTCTCTGCCTCTGCCTGTCTGTCTCTCTATGTATCTCTTTCTGTCTCTATCACTGTCTGCCTCTGACAACTTTGGATGGTTCTTCCAATTTTTCAAAGTTCACAAGGTTGTAACCTGGTAAATTCCACCTCTAGACTCTCATTGGTCAGTCCCCTATTACTTGAGCAAAGGGGTGGGATTGAACCTAGGCATGGAGTTGGCAGAGCGAAGGACAAGACTGAGGAAGAGCAAGTTTAGAGAGACAACTTGGATGACCACATATGCCTGGAAAGGTAAGTTGGAGCCGGACGTGAAAGGCCTTAAATGCTAGCTCATTTTTATCTTATGTCTATATTGTACCTGCCCTGGGGCTCACCTATTCTTCTCCATACACCCTGTCTTGTAATCTATGACTCACTGCTGCCTGCAGTAATAAGGCTGACACCCCAGGAATGGGATAATACAATGTAGACCTATCAGTAGCTGATGATGTTCTATAGTAGACACTGGCTGTGGGGGGGCTGGGGTGTCAAACACTCCCGTAGGGCACAGTCTTTGCAGCAGAAGCCTCCTTACTTGTTCCCTGGGGTGGTGGACATGGAAAGTTATCTAAGTGATAAAATCACTCTGGGAGGTTGTTGTCTGGGAGCTGCTTTGGACCATGTTTTTGTCCTATCTCCTATCCCCAAGTAGGTTTGCTCCTTCCCTTGCTCCTGCCCCATGCCCCTGATCTCTTCTAAAAGAAAGACTGGACTTCAGTTTGAGCCCAGAGTGAACCAAGTGGGAGGATGTCTTTAGGGAGAGATTTCCCCTCAAGAGTTTTCTACATATGTGTGTAGCCAATTTAAGTTTGAGGCCATTCTCACTAGGGATTTTTGTATGTGTGCAAAAGAGGCACATTCTCCCTGGTTTGGCAGGATTGTTTTGTTCTATCTTTTCTCAGTAAACACCCTTTTGTAAAAGCTAATGGATATCAATTGGCTGATTGATATTGGGGAGCACCCTGGAGGGGCATTTATGAGCAACAGCACAAGAAACCCCAACTCATCAGGATTCCCTTTAGAGCCCAGAAAAGGAGCATCAGTCATTTGATACAAGACCAAGAGGTGCCTCTAATTTCCAGGACATTATTTTCTCCCTTTGTGGAATCCTCATGAAGTTCCCTATGGGTGTGGCTCTCCTCTGGGCCCCAGAGATTAGTGACTTTCTAGAGGCAAATCTCTTCATCTCCCTGGGCCTCAGTTTCCTCATCTGTAAAAACAAGGGGGTTAGACTAGATGACCTCTGAGGTCCCTCCTAGCTCTATGATCTTATGATCAATACAATTAACTAATAGTCAGAACTTCCTAATAAGGAAATGGGTTTCCTCAAAAAGATAGTGAGTACCCTGTCACCAGAGATGTCTAAGAAGAGGCAGTGTCGTGGACAGGATTTATTCTTTAGGTGGGGGGGGACTGGACTAGGTAAACCCCTAGAGTTCCCTTTGAACTATGGGATTCTACTGTGGGCAGGGCTATTTTAACTCCTGAAGAACAGGTAAAATCAGGTTTAAATAAACCTCAGTAACAGCCTTGAAAGGAAAAGAAGTTAAAAAAGGACACCTTGAGGGATATGTGAGGCAGGATGAGAGGCACCTGTTCTGCTGTGTAGGTTACAGAGGTGGTGAGACCTCTAAGTACCAGCTGCTGTAGCTACCACCTTCTCCATAACTGGCAGCTCCTGAGTCTGATCTCTGAACAGGGGACGTGCCCCGCTACAGGCTACACTCCAGAGTCTAGACCTACTGGCATGGTCACCCTTGTTTCAAAGGCTCCCCTGTCCTGCCCATTCCTGGCCTTATCCCCTCATTAAGTTTCCAGCAGTCCAGAATCTACAGAGTACAGGACTTAGGCTGATCAGTCTAATTTGCTATATCCTTCACTATACAGTGGTGGCTTTGCTTTGGGAGTTGGTAGATGAATGTGGCAGCTAGGTTGTTCAGTCAATAGAGCACAGGACCTGGAGTCAGGAAGACCTGATGTCAAATCTGGCCTCAGACGCTTACTATAGCCGTGTGACCCTGGGCAAGTCACTTAATCCTGCTTGCCTCAGTTTCTTCACCTGTAAAATGAGCTGGAGAAGGAAATAGAAAACCACTCCAGTATCTTTGCCAAGAAAACTCTGTTGCCAGCATTGGCGTGTTATGGCCTACAGGGACATGAAGAATCAGACACACCTGAATGACTAAACAATAAGAAAAGATGAATGTGAATCCTGTTCAAATATCCATGCTCCTGGGAGGTTTGGAACATCAAGTCACTATCAGTTGTCAATGCTCCAGCATCCCCTCTACCTCTTAGAATTATGATTTCCTTCAGAGTTCAGCTGAGGCCAATCTCCTGCATGAGGCCTTTCCTGCTCCCCCACACCCCAGCTCACAGTGCCTTCCCACCTACAATTAGCATGTATTTAGAAATGGGGCAGCATTTGGGGAATGAGGGCTAGATTTGTGGTCAGAGGGTCTGGGTTCCCATGTGAATTCATTCTGCCACTCAGCACCTCTGTGACTTTGGGGGCAAAGGGTTACTTTACTTCCTAAATGAGGATGTTGGACTTAATGGTCTTTCTCATACTATTTAATTCTAAGTCTATGACTCTTTTCATTGTTGTTCAGTCGTTTCAGTTGTTTCTGACTTTTTGTGACTCCATTTGGGGTCTTCTTGGCAAAGATACTGGAGTGATCTGCCATTTCTTTCTCTAGTTCCTTTTATAGGTGAGGAAGCTGAGGCAAACAGGGTTAAGTGACTTGCCCAGGGTCCCACAGCTAGTAAGTGTCCAAGACCGGCTTTGAACTCATGAGGATGAGTCTTCCTGACTCCCCAACTGGTATTCTATTCACTGTGCTGCCCCCACACCTACTAAGCACTTAATAAATAATGACTTCCTTCCTCCCTTCCTGCCAGTCGGGTCCATGATAAGGAAAAGGCTAAGAAGCCCCACTATAGCGGATCTCTATGGTCTTCTCCAGCCCCTAATATGTGGGGGCAAAAATAACTAATGGACTTTCTGAACCGTTCCTCTCTTTTACTAACTTTTGCCTGCTGCTTCCCTCTCCTGACACAAGGGGGCAGTCGAGTCTAGGGCTTGGCCTCTAGAAGGCACTAAGCATGTTTCAATAAGGCATCATTTCTCCTTCTGCCTGCTTTTCTCCTATTCTTTCTGAGTAAATGACCTCTTGGGAGGGCAAGGCCCAGTCCCAGAGAGTGGCAACCCAATCTGTAACCGGGCTATATTTAAGGTCCCACATAGGGCAGAGCCCCCTGTCTGCATGAGACTAAGCTTCAGTATTATTGATTTAGAACTGGTAGCTGACCTTAGAGGTTACCTAGTCTAACCATCTCACTTTACAGATGAGGAAACTGAGACTAAGAAAGCAGAGGATCGGAGTTCAGATCCCAGCTTTGCCACCTACTATCTGTGAAGTTTTGGGGAAAGTCTACTATCCTCTATCAGCCTCAGTTTCCCCTCCACTCATAACGAATTTCTATTTAGAGTTTAAACCTGGGTTTAAGGTCAGGTTCTGCCACTTAGTAGTTGTGTGACCTTGGACTATGATAGGCTTTAATTCGATCAGGACTTTTAACCTGTGGTATGTAAATATATAAAAACAAAACCACCACCTGCTTTTCAATATAACTGACCTCCTTTTTAATACTATGTATTTTATTCTTAGAAGGGGTCCACAGGTTTCATCAGATTGGCAGAGGAGTCCATGATACAAAAATGGTTCAAAACCCATAGGTTAGATAATTTCTAAAACCCTTGAGATCTAAATCTATGAGTCTATAATCCCATGGGAGATGTTAAGCCAGGGATAGGCAACAGTTCCACACTAAGGGTGAGGTATGTGGTGCCACAGGTTTAGAAAGACCACTAGAATATGATTGAGCTCTGGTTTTCTGGGAGGGGGTGGATCTGGGGCTTTTGAAGGTTTGCCTCTCAGATAGAATGTGAACTGGTCCTAGGTGGTCCTAATCACTCAGTCACTATAGCTGCACATGGAAGTCACCTCGGTTTTTGCAAGTTAGCAGTTTTGGAAGCTCCTTGAACTGGCCAGCATGCCAAGTTAGCGGAGTGTACAGAGATCTGAGGTAAGTTGGTCATCTGCCAAGGCAGAACTGCTGAGTGCGACTAGCTTAGCCTTGGGCCCCCCCAGTCCTGGCCAAAGTTGGCCAAGAGGTGGGAAATGGTTCACTGTTTGATTATGAAAACTGGTTTGTGCTCTGGTCCAGTAAATCTATACCGGAGGGTGTAGCATCTCAACCTCTTTTCACTGGTCCTCAACCTTGCCACCCCTCCGTCACTCCCATCCTCTCTAACCCATGCTCATTACTCCAGGCGAGTAAGGCACCCTTTTGCCCTTTCCCTCCTCACTCCCTTCTCAAACCATTTTTTCACACTATTTTATCTCCTACAGCCCAAACACCAGAGGACTCATTGTTTAATTTGCATTTTGGAAATCAAATGGTTTCCATTAACTATCTGGATGGGTGTGAATGTATTCAATAGAAATTGCCTTAGAGAACAAGGACTGTCCTTTATCTTTCTTTCTAACCCCAGAGTTTAGAACAATACTTGGCACATAGTAGGTGCCTAATAAATACTTGTTGTCTGACTGACACAAAGCTGTGGAGGACAACTCTCTGTGGGTTTACCCTAGGTGACTGGAAGTGCATGGGAGTCCTCACCCAGCTGAAGAGTGGAGCTGCTCTGGGAGATGACTCCCTCCTTACCTTCCATGGCAACCTCCCCATAAACTGGTATTCATAATGTACACTAATGGGACAACTTGGATCCCAAGAAAAGACTCTCTTCCCCTTACTCATAAGGCCTAGATTTATAATTTATATACATAATTTATAGGCCCATCATAGTAATTAGAACTTAGATTAGACCCTCCATGGTCACATTAAATTTGATTAATGATTTATCATTTTAGTTTAGATTTTGCTTATTTATTATTCATTACTAAGAAGATAGTCTCATAATTTCTAAATACCCTGGGTTCTAGAGTTATTTAAGTGACTGGCTTTCAACCGTAAGGGTATTCTCCAGCTTGGACCTTCTAGAGTTCTTGGTTGGGTCCTTCCAGGGGACACCACAAGAATCAGAGGTGTTGGCACATACCAATCAGGGTTACAGAAATCAAACAACAAATTTGAGTTCTGCTCTAACTCTTAGCTGTGTGATCCTGGGCACGTCAATTAACTTCTCTGAGTATCAATTTTTTAATCTGCAAAATGAGGATAATAAGAAAGATAACATGTCCTAGTGGATAAAGAGCCTGTCTTTAGAGTTATGAGGTATGTTAGAGTTAGAGTTATGAGTTAGAGTTATGTTAGAATTAGAGTTATGAAGACCTAAAGTTGTTAGAGTTATGGGGACCTAAGTCTAAGTCCTACTTCTGACAAATGTACCTGGAAAAAAATTCATGACATCAATGACAGGTCCAGCAAGTGATAATATAGTCTTCACTTGAAAGCCTCAAGTGAGGGGGAACCCACTGTTTCCTGAGGTAGCAAACTCCCTCTTGTAGGGTTCTAATTGTTAGAAAATCTCCCCTTACATTAATTTTAAAGCCACAGGCTTTCCTACAGCTTGCATTCATTGCTCGTTATTCTGTGTCCTGGGGTCAAATTAAACCACTTGCTGTCATCTTCTATATCAGAGGTGTCTGACACACAACAATCCTGAGTGTGGCTCGAACCAAGTTAAAATGTAGTTGGGAAATATTTAACAAAACATAGATACTATGATTTTTTTGGGGGGAAGGCAAGACAATTGGGGTTAAGTGACTTGCCCAGGGTCATACAGCTAAGTGTCAGAGGTCACATTTGAACTCAGGTCTTCCTGACTCCAGGGCCAGTGCTCTATTCACTGCACCACCCGGCTGTCCCGATACTTATTACATTTTAAAATTAAGTCAATATGTGGCCTGCAGGAATCTTTCCAAACAGATTAGTGGCCCCCATTGTACTTGAGTTTGATGCCACTGTTCTATATAACAGGCCTTCACATGCTTGATGACCCCTACATCAGGAATTCTTAACCTAGAGTCTCAAGCAGTCTGTGCATAGATTTCAGGGGGTCAATGAACTTGAAAAAGAAAAAAATATATATCTTTATGTAGATAAAATTATTTTTCTTTGTAATCCTATGTGTTTCATTTTATGTATTTAAAAAACCTTTTGAGAAGGAGTCTGTAACATTTACTAGACTTCAAGTCTCACAAGCTTTCTGAGTTTCTTTGTAAAATGATTAGTTTGGACTAAATGACCTTTAAAGTGCCTTCCAGCTCTGTATTCATGATCCTCCAATCCGGAAATGCTTCAAGCGCAAATCTGCTAATGGACTGGACATCCGTAGTTCATGCATCAGCCTATTTAGATCGGGTCATCATCAGGTTGGTCACAGAGCAACGAGTTTTTTGACCATAGTACCTCTTAAAGACTACAAGGTGGCAGAAAAGTTGTGATCCATATCCACAGGACTACCCCATGCCACTGAAAGAGGGAAGTATTTTTCCCAGTCAAGCTTTAAAGTCACAGTGGGGTGGAACCCTAGACAACTGACACGTATTACTCCTTGAAGGTCTAACATACTCCAGCATCACACAGTAGGTTCACTGGGTTATTCAGATGTTTGACATGGATGGAGCTGGATATGGTGGTGCTCATCTACAATCTCTGCTACCTGGGGGGCTGAGCCTGGTGGATCTCTTGAGTTCAGGAATTCTGTGCTGCAGTGGGCTAAGCTGATCAAGGAAGTTGGGCATTAATATGGTGTGTGTGTGGCCAAAATGGACAAAGTCAAAGCCCCTGCCTGATCAGAATAGTATTAGCCTATGAGAGTCCATGCATTTCCAACCTGAGTGAGATAAGGAGACTCAATTTATTTTTCAATTACATAGATTGACCCAAACCCTGGAAAATTTGACCCTGAGCCCAATGACTTATCCATGTATAAAAGCATTTTAACTGAAAGTTCTGAATAAACTAGTGAAGCTACTATATGATGCTGGAGCATGTTAGACCTTCAAATAATAATAATAAATAATAACAACCATTATAATAGTTTGACTTTTGTCTTGCCACTGGACTCTAGAAGAGAGAGTGAGACTGATTACTTTGTGCAACTCTGCCTCACTTAAATCCATCTTGTGAACAATTGAAGACATCATCCATGATGCCATTGGTCCTCTTCGAAAACAAAGGGTGAACAACAGTAGGTTGGCATATAATTAATAATACCATAGCACTTCAAGGCTTATAAAAGGGCCTTCCATGCATTATTATCTCATTTTCCATTTCAGGTAAGTTTAATACCTCTGCTACAATTAACTGCTAAGACTATAGTAAGCTCGGAAGTTTGCTTTTGGAGCCTTTCTCCAGGTCCATCCCTTGCCCACCAACACCAAGCAGACTAAGGACAGAAGACAGGACGATTATTGACCCTCTCAGAGCAACTTTCCACTGTGGTTCCCCTGATATTACTCTCGCTCTAGGATACTGTTCCTGACTCCCATCTTTGGAGGCCCCTCCCTGCCTTTCCCTCCTTGTCTATTGATCTTCGGATGCTGGCCCGGCATGTCTCTTCAACAGCTGCTTCTTACTGATACACAGTAGTAGTAATCATAGTTGTAGCTATAGTTAGTAGTAGCATTTTAAGGTATACAACATACTTCTTTCACAACAACCCTGTGATAAGTCATAGGAAAATATTATTTCAGGTTTTTTTTGGGGGGAGAGGGCAATTGGGGTTAAGTGACTTGCCCAAGGTCACATGACTAGTTTTTTGTGATAAGTGTCTGAGGCTGGATTTGAACTCAGGTCCTCCTGACTCCATGGCCGGTGCTCTATTCACTGCGCCACCTAGCCGCCCCATTATTTCAATTTTTACATAAGAGGAAACCAAGATTGAGAGGTTAACGGACTGCTTAGGGCTTCACAGCTAGTCTGTCAGAGCTCAGACTTGAATTGAAGGCTCTGGTCTCTAAGTCCAGTATTTTTCCTACTGTTTTGTGCTTCCAATAACAGACAACTCAGAACTTTTCACTAGAGTTAATTATCTCTACACTATGACTCTTGTCTAGATTGCATCTCAAGATCTCCTCTACCAATCAGAGTAACTTAATTCTTGGTGCTAGTCTCTATTAGCCAACCCTGCCTTCCAGCTGTACTTGACCTAATGCTAACATGATAAAGAGATTCTTTTTTCCAGGAAAATCCCCAAGTTATCTTATCTAGGTTTTGCTGTTAGATTTGAAAGGTGTGCAACAAAATTCACATCTCTGATCAGCATCAAAGATTTGGTGGAGCCTGGCAGATGGACATTTTATTCCATCTATTTACAGAACTCTAAAAGATAAGTTATATGTTATTGCTTTGATCAGTATGGATTAGAATAAATGTTTTGGACTAGGCTATGATGTCATAATTTCCATTGATTAGAATTTCTTATGGGTAAAATAAAAAATTAATGTTATAAAATATTTGTAGACATTTCTGGTGTACTTGGTTGTCATTTATTCAGCCATTATTTGGCTCATTTCTTCATTTCTACATTCATTTATTCATTCAACATTTATTAAGTCCTTGCTATGTGTGCTAGGTGTCAAGTGAAATACAAAGACAAATTGCCTTCAAGGTACATACAATCTATGAAAATTTGAATTGTGTTTGTTTTTAATTCAGTTCTATTTGATTCAATAAGCATTTATTAAACACCAACTATTTGCTAGACAGTATGCATGGTGCTTGGGATATGAAGACCAAAAAACTAAATAGTCTTTGCCCCCAAGAAGCTTCTGGGAGAGAAACATGTATACAGATATATAGATATGTGCAAATAATTTTTTTTGGGGGAGGAGTGGACCACTATCAAGTTGGGGGATCAGAGAAAACCACATGTATTAGTTGTCACTTGAGTTGAGCCTTAAAGGAAGCTAGGGATTCTGAGAGATGGAGATGAGGGGGGAGAACATCTTAGGCATGGAGGTCATCTTGTGCTCTGTCACAGAGCTGGGAGATGGAATGTGGCATATAGGCAAGAGCAAACAGGTGCATCTGGAAGGGGTGAAAATTCTAGAAATTAGACCAGTTTGATTTTTCTGCTCAAATCCTTTCTACATTCTTTTGTTCCAAAGTAAGAGTCACAGTGTCTTTCTAGCTTTTTGAACCGATCTATAAAGAAATCAGTTGTCCAGAGGGTTGTTAAGATAAATCAGAAAATCAGTGGTGATAAAGAAACCTTAACTTAAGACAAATGCCAGGAAGAAAGGGTCAGGAAATATCATGGAGTAATGCCTTCTAGGATTAGCTTGAGAGACTCATGAGGCTTATATACCCCAGCAGGAAGGCTTTGTGTCTCTACAGGCTTCATTTCTGTCAGAGAAGAAAATGTGAGAAGAGGAATGCTTACGTGCAAATAAAAATCACCTTAGAAACAGGCTATACAGAACAGTATCACAAAAAATGATTCCCTAGGCCTCCATATCTATATCTGAAGATGACTAACAAGTTACCACAAGAACTTTTGATATAAAACAAAGTAGATTAATGAAAAGGGCCTCGTATCTACTTGTAAGGTAGAGACCAGGAGAAAACAAAGGGAAAGAACACCCAGTTTCATCTTATATTTTGATTGTTGTAAAACTTTTTTCTAAAAGTGCTATAATCTTTTATATTAGTATTTAAGTTAAGTTATAAATTGATCTTTAAAAGTCTATATGGTCTGAAAATGTATTGTTTAAAATGTGTAAAGGATAACCCTGGAACTAAGTGGAATAATCTTTCCAGCTTTCTTTTTTTTCCTTTTTGGAGGGAAGGAAGGCAGGGCAATTGGGGTTAATTGACTTGCCCAAGGTCACATGGCTAGTAAATGTTAAATGTCTGAGGCCATATTTGAACTCAGGTCCTCCCAGCTTCAGGGCCGGTACTCTATTCACTACGCCACCTAGCTGCCCCTGAGGTTCAATTTTTTAAAACCATGATGACAAGCAGTTATTCTGGTCCTTGGACAACACACCTACAGGCTCATATCCTCACAGGATCCCAGCCTGTCCTTATAGGATCGCAGGAACATAGACCCACAGAGCTAGGGCTGTGAGGGACTAGAGGATGGCTAGTCTGACCATACCATTTTTTAAACGAGGTATTTCAAATCTTTCTAGCTGGAGAAAGGCTACAAGGGTCACTTCTACATCAAGATGAAGTATAGGAGGAAGACGTGAGGGCAGGAATAAGGTAATAGGAACAATACTTGGTAAAAGTCTATGTAGCCATAAGATCTCCCTTAAAACAAGGTGACCCCCTCCCCAGACATATGAGAGTGGAAGGATCAGGATGGAAACCATGTAGGGAAAATATAGGGAAGAAGGGGGAAATGTTCCAGAGGAAGAGCCTTTTGAAAGCATGAGGCAAAATAAATATACATTGAGAAATAGTCACATTAAGTAAACAAGTATTTATTGAGTAACTGCATTGTTCAGTGCAGCAGCTAGGTAGGGCAGTAGATAGAATGCTGGACCTAGAAACAGGAAGACTTCTCTTCCTGAGCTCAAATCTGGCCTCAGACACTTATTAGCTGTGTGACGCTGGGCAAGTCACTTCACCCTCCTTGCCTCAGTTTCCTCATGGTGATGATCTGGCAATGGCAACCCCCTCCAGCATCTTTGCCAAGAAAACCCCAAATGGGGTCACAAAGAGTCAAGACATGACTGAAAACGAGTGAACAACAAAAATGTCCCAGGCATCATCCTAAGCACTGGAAATACAACAAAAGACAAAAACAGCCCCTGCCCTCAAGGAGTCTGGGAGTTTGAAATACTTCTTTGGTTCACTTGATTTGGAATCTCACTGATGTGAGGACTCCTCCAAGAGATGCCTACCGCCATTATCCACACCCTCACACGGTGGACCTCCTGTCTACGTCTTCCTAATACATCAGGAGCCTTCTTCTAGCTCCCTTGATATGGATACAAATGAAGCCATGGGCTCTCCATCAGCTGTCCCTCCCTCTCACCGTATGGCCAGCCCACCTTCTTTCCTACTCATCGCTTTCTCTTTGTTGCTCCTTTTCTCCATTGCAGCAGAATGTGATTCACATCTGTAAAATGCTGCAGCCCATTTAGGCCTGCCATGCACATCTCCATTGCTCCTTGGGGGATGGGCAATTTTGACTCCTTAAAAAGATTGGAATATTCCTTAATTCACTACCACATAGCACCATCCAAAGACTATTGTTAAAAAAAAATGGGCCCCTGTTTCAGAGAGAAGCTTGGGGAATCGTTAAAAGCGCTACACAATTTTCCAGAGGTGATCCAGTCCTCTTTTCTCTGTCTGTTCTACTTCCTTGTCTAACTACAGTGTCTAAGGTTATGTAACACACAAACACACGTGTATGTGCATGTACAGATATGCACATATACATATATCCTATAAACACATATTTTATGTATACACACAGACATAAGGTATCCTAAAGTCTTTGCTTAACTTCAAGCTTTAACAACT
The DNA here is from genome assembly GCF_028583685.1 of Petaurus breviceps papuanus. Taxonomy (NCBI): domain Eukaryota; kingdom Metazoa; phylum Chordata; class Mammalia; order Diprotodontia; family Petauridae; genus Petaurus; species Petaurus breviceps. Next base: position 4,586,281 of record NW_027187419.1, on the reverse strand, counting down.
GAAAAGAGTTTTGGGACACTCTTTATACATACACATAGATAATATGTATATATAGCCTATATGTCTACACACATTTGCATGTGTTTAAATATATAAAATATATGTACTGGTCCAGTGGTATATATGTGTATACACACAACACACACATGTGTATTGCATGTATATGTGTGTATGTAGCAAGGCTGACTCCATCTCTCCCATAGGATTTTAGGGGGTACCTCTGAGAGTCTGTTCTAAAAGCTATTGAGCCCTCATCCCAAGTATATTCCCCCTACACATACACAATTATTAGTCACCAGTCCTATATAGTCAATGTGACTGGTCACCAGTTCCATATAACAAATTGATATCAATTAGCTTTTATAAAGGGGTTATGTATAGATATAGCAAGATATACAAGCATTCTCCCCGCCCCCCCCCCCACACACAGGGGTATTTTTTCCTTTCTACCACCTCAGTCTCTGGGGAAGAATAGGCTCATACATGGCATGATTTCATCATGGCATTGATCCCACCAGGGTCACATTCAAAAGAGGCATTGCTGTTGGATCAGTCCTCATCTCAGCTACCATTGGGCTGAGTTCAAATTGTTTTGGACTCTTGTTCCTCAGAACATCAGAGCTGGAATTGTTGCAAAACTCAGCATGGACTCAATTCCTTTGGATGAGTTGTTCTCTTGAGCTGTTAAAGTTCTCAAGGTCTAGTCATCTCCAGTCTTCTTCACCTAAAATGAAAGTATAAATACAAAGGCAAAGAGTGAAGGCCCATTATTCATGGACCACATGTTGACCTGGGACGCAAAGGATCCAGGGCTTCTCCCCTTTCAGCATTAGAGCTCCCCAGAATGCCACCAAACTGGAAGAATTGAGCCAAGAGGAGGGATAAAGTTGTCTAACACCTTTTGAACACACTCCCAGTTCCAGTTCTTACAATCATGGCTAATCATTGACTAGTAGACTAGAGTTAGTTACAGAATGTCCACTCATGTTCTTAAGTCCATGTAGGAAATACACCAGTCACGTACTCCATGTGTATTCCTAACAGCTCCTAACAAGGTTAGACAGTTCCCTCATTATATTTTCCATGAGCTTTCAGAGTCACACTGTCTCAAGGTGAGAGAGAGAGAGAGAGAGCCAGTCCCCCAAGTACACAAACGTATATGTATGTCTGTGTATGTACACAATACGTATGTGTATACATACACACACACACACACACACACACACATATATATATATATATACTTATATACATTCACACACATAAATGCTAACTCTTTGGACTAACTCTATAGGCTTTATATATAACTACATATCACAGGAACATAAGATGATATATTTGAAGCTAGAAGCACTGCTGGTGGTTATCTAAGAGCTTGGTATCTCTACTCCAATGTGAGCAGCTTGAGCCCCAATTCCAGGTATGTTCTCTTCCACACACATACACAGTCCCCTATTTTACAGATGAGGACATTGAGGCTCAGGCAATAAAGATTCAAACCAAGGACTCTGCCTCCAAAAGTATTGTTTCTACAGTATTACACTACTTTTCTATCCTATGACATCACAGCATAGCATGGTCTGGAAAAGAGGAATGCCTCATTTAATTTTCTCTTTCCTTTGTACATAGTTAGGTGGTACTCTTCTGAGTGACTTTGGACATCTTTTAGGAGACCCTGAAAAGTTCCCTGGCTTGATTAAATCATCATAAAGACATCCCCCATTGATAGGGAATCCTGCTTCCATCTGGGCACTGAATCATGTGTGATCTTTGATAATCTTTGGTAAGCTAGGTGGCACAGTGGATAAAATAACAGGTTTGGACTTAGGAAGACTCATCTTTATGAGTTCAAATCTGGCCTCACATATTTACTAGCTGTGTGACCTTGGGCAAGACACTTAACCTTGTTTGCCTCAGTTTCCTCATCTGTAAAATGAGCTGGAGAAGAAAATGGCAAACCACTCAAGTATCTTTGCCAAGAAAACCCCAAATGGGTCATGAAGAGTCAGATGCAATTGGAACAACTGAACAATAACAACAACATTTAAAATGCTGCACAGACCTTAAATGTCATGTAAATGCTATCTCTTATTGTCTTAAAGCACTGAAGATACCTTGTTCAAGATACATTTTGTAGAATGTAAAAGCTAGCTATCATTATTATTATTATTATTTTAACATATTCATGGGCAATGCCTTGTTGGAGGTACATTTTGAAGAATCAAGTGTATTTTTAATAATCAATAAATATAGTGGGAACCTGTATTTTCTGCACCTTTAAGTCAGTTGTGTGGATATAAAAATGAGGTCCACTGTCAAATGGTGTTGATGAAAGCGTGTCTCTAATCTTCTCATCAAGAATTCCCTCAATATGTACATAAATTATTCTCACAGATATTTTATAAAGATGAGAACTTAGGCATTTGGGTTTGTAGTTAGGGATGGTTTCTCAATCACCTTTTTTTGTGGTAGGCAGCCACAATTTTTCCAAATTGTTTCATTTACTTTTCCTCTTTGTGCTTTTCCTGCCAGAATTATTTTGCATTATTTTGTATGGGTTCTTCATATTCTTCTGTATGTATATGTTCTTTTCTCCAGTCGGATGTAAGAACTTTTTGGTCTTTTTATCCTCAGTGCCTAGCATGGTGCATCAATAATCTCCAGCAGTTCTCGGGTACCTCCAGAATCCAGTAGAAAGCTCTCTATCTGACATTTCAATTTCTTTATAACTTGGTCCCTTCTGGTTAAATGAGCTATCCAGGGTCAAACAGCTAGTAATTATCAGTGGAAGGATTTGAATACAGGTTTTCCTAACCCCAAATACACTACTCTATCCACTGTGTCTCAGGCATAGACTTCAGTGATTCCTTCTGTGTCCTGATGGGGTATCAGAGAAAGACCATTGTGGGGGTGTACAAAATTCCCATAGAAAAATAAATTTACTATGAAGACTGGCAAGTTGTAACATAAAGGCATGTGGGGTCAAGAAGTAGGCACGTGCAGTCTGGCGTTGTTGTAGATGGGGCTCAGGAAATCAGCCCCAGGTCCCGTGGCAGTGGTAGCATTTACAAATATATTGTTGACCATGGAAGACCCAAATTTAGTCAAAGGAATAATAAGAAAGTTAAGCAGTGACCAGTTGTCATTTCCACACTTACCTCTCATTCCTTACTGTGGGAAACTTGAGGAAAACACAGGCAAGTCAGTTGGAGTGTCTTATAGAGGCCCCAATGAGATTTTGCATGAACTAGGTTTAAGGGGGAAAGTGTGTCATCCAGGGCAGCATGGTGGCATGGTGGACAGAGTACCAGTCCTGTGGATCAGGAAGACTCATCTTCCTGAGTTCACATCTGGCCTTAGACACTTACCAACTATGTGACCCTGGGTGAATCACTTAACTCTGCATGCCTCATTTTCCTCATCGTGAACTAGAGAAGGAAAAATGGCAAATCACTCCCTCATCTCTGCCAAGAAAACCCCAAAAGGGGTCCCAAAGAGTTGAACGTGACTGAAAAATGACTAAACAACAAATCTTAATCTGGAGTTCATAGACCTCCATGAATAAATTTCAGGTGGTCTGTAAACTTGGATGAGGGGGTAAAATTCATTTTTATTTTCATTAGCCTCAAGCTGAAGCTTAACATTTCTTTCCATTAGAAATATTTTCCAAAAAAAAAAAACATTTGGAGAAGAGGTCCATATGCTCCACTAGATTGCCAAAGTGTGCGTGCATGCTTGGGTGTGTGGGTGCGTGGGTGCATGTGTGTGTGTATGTGTGTTTGTGTTTGGAGGGGGTGTCTATGATACAAAAAAAATTAAGAACCCTTGACTTAGATTAAAATAGTACTCACTGAACACCTAACCTGTTTTCAGATTGTTCTGGGCCCTGTTGGAAACAAAGACAATGTTGAAGCCATGGTGCCCAGAAAATGTTTGAAAAATTGATGAAAGAACCAGGGGGATGGCTGCTTGATGTAATCAGTTCCATTTCAGTACAGGTCAACTGACAGAGCTATTCAGCAACCTCTGTTCTTTTCATTGATGTGAATGTGACTATGAAAATTTTAAGTTCTAGGCTTCAGTTCACATTCATTTGCTCTGTGACCTGCGGAACAGATCACCGCCATCGCCTCTCTAGGTCACCGATCCAATGTGGATGCAAATAATGTCTGTTCTTAAATCTAAGGGACTTTGTGAATACCCATGAGATAAACATGCCCCCTGAATCAGTAACATTTACCACATTATATTATCTCAAGATGCTGTTTTTTAAATGTGTCACATTTTTTGTTTCATTTCTTAGAGGGTTTTTTTTTTTTTTTAATTTGTCTTGCCTCTCCAACCAAGCTGTGAGCTTCTTTCAGGCTCCTTCAGTGCTGGGCTGTATGGTTCAAACTTTTAAATCCAGATTGGGGATTAAGAGCTAGAGGGGCCCACCCATCATCAAATCCATTCCCTCCCTCCACCTATATTTTGCAGACTGAGCAGTAACAAAGCTGAAATATGAACCAAGGTCCTTTGATGCCAGATTCAATGCTCTTTTGACTAGTTTGGAAGGCAATTCTGGAAAGATTTTATGGCAAGATGGAGTTTGAATTGCACTTTGAAAGATTGGTAGGATTTAAATTGGTTGATTGGAGCAGGGAAAGTATGCTGGGCTAAGGGAGAGTGCTGAACAGGGGGAAAAGTTGGGTAAGTGGGCTGCAGCCAGGTTATGGAAAGCCAAGAGTTAGTAGGGAGCCTTCACTAAACCTTCGAAATGGTTCCTTCCATTTCTACCCCTCTTAGGCCTCCTTTGGAACTTTTTCAGCCAGCAATCCTCAACACTACACATATTTCTGATCCCAGTTTTCCCACATTCTCTGTTCTGGAATGTTAATACAGGAAGAGGAGGAGGAATGGTGGTGGGGAATGTAGCCCGTCTCTCAGAAATCCCCACTCTTTAGGGAATTCACTAAATTCTCCATTTTTTCCATCCATACCCCTCCTTCCTCTTAGTGAATTCTGTTAGTCTCTTGACCAGGATATTTTGAAACATTAGTTCTCCCTCTCTCTCTCTCCCTCCCTCCCCTTCCTCTCCTACATCTCCCTCGTCTTCCACGTCTGCACTTCAGGGACTTTCATAACTCATTGTCAGAGTAAAAAAAAAATGAGAATGTTTTCTCCCAGTTAGTGTTTAACCAGCTCCTTATATCTAAGGTCTGACAGTACAGAGGGGCCAGGGTAACACGTGTTGGACAGCTCTTTCCTTGAAGTGTCCCTGGATCAGCCAGAGGAGAACCAGCAGAACTACGGTGCTAGAGTGAGACACAATGATGGAATCCAACTTCACTGCAAAGGATGTCTACCTGAGCCACTTCAATCCCCAAACTTACCTGGAAAAGTATTACAGCTTTGGACCCAGCCCCTCTGCAGAAAATCAGGTTCTGATGCATATCCTCAGAAGGCTTTTCATGACATTCTCTTCTGGTAAATGTTCACTCTCCTCCCTTCCCCTCATCCCCTCACCCCAGAGTAAATAGTGCTAGGGATAAGAGAATGGCTATTGATTGATGTGATCAGCTTCACTAAATGTTCTAACAATTAGGACTGTCCAAAAATAAAGTGGTCTGCTTCCGGATTTAGTGGGTTTCTCCTCACTGGAATTTATGAAGCAAAGATTGGATATTAGTTGTTCCTGTTCGTGGAAATATTTTGAAGGGGATTCTTAGAGAGGTAGGGTTCCAACTGGATGGGCTTTGTGGTCCTTTCCAACTCTGAAATTCTGTGATTTTATGATAAAGTTCAGAATCACATGGTATAGCATAGGAAATGGAAAGGATG
>NW_027187419.1:4524153-4580448 GCF_028583685.1 Petaurus breviceps papuanus | reverse complement strand
ATAGAAAGGGAGGGAAAGAAGGAGAGAGACAGAGAGACAGAGAGAGAGAGACAGAGAGAGAGAGAGAGAGAGAGAGAGAGAGAGAGAGAGAGAGATTGTGTCACGTAATTTTGAAGAAGGGAATAAAGGAGTTCACTTACAGGAAGAGGGATATGCATGGGAAAACAGAGAATTTTGTAAACACCTTAAAGAGCCCTGTGTTTCAGAGAGGCTTTGAGCTACAGAGACTGACAGTATCCATTAGGCCAACCTCATCCATTAGTCAATGTGAATGTGACTAGAGAAACTGTTAAATTCTCGTTCTCAGCACACTCTAGTTTTCATTTACTCTGTGACTTGGAGAAGGCCTCCTAACCCTTCTGGGTCTCCTATGGGATAAATATTTTAAAACTGGTACCTAACTCTAAAAGGCCTTATTCCTTAGATAAATGTCCCCTGAATTAATAGTCTGTGGAAACCTTATACAACATTAAGGGGCTACATTTTGATTTATCTCTCCCCCATCTTAATTCCATATCAGTTGTTCCTGATTTTCTTTTCTATTCTGAGTGGATTCAAGGTCTGTGTACCATATGTGCACATATGTGTACATTCCTCCCCCCCCAGGACCTTAAAACCTGCCCTCAATGTGTTCACATTAAAGATGGAAGGTAGATAGAAGCTGATAATGTGGGGAGTAGGATGGAAGAAGGAAATTGTGTCACTTTAAAACTAATCTTTCTCCATGTCTCATGTTGTAATGGGAAGAATGATGGCTCTGGAGTGCAGGACCTGACTCTAATGATTGTCTAATTATGTGTGACTGAATAAAACCATTCATTCCCTCTGGGCCTCAATTTCCTAGTGAAGGTTTGAGAGACCTACAACTTAAGGTCCAAGTTTCTTAACCAAAACTGGTCCAAGTTTTTTTATATAGTCCACCTTGTAGATCCTTGGCTGTACAAAGACAGACAGTAAGTGGGTTCTGGTTCTCAGGCCTCAGTGATCATTAATGTTCCCTCCAGCTCCAAATTCTATGACATAGAGAATATGACCAAGAGTAACCTACTCATCCTAGCAAGGTTAAAGGATGGAGCTTTTGCTTTGACTTTGTGTCTTCCTCATGAGTATGGGCATAACCATTGACATCAAATTTGGGATTTAAAATAAATGAAAGTAAGTATTTACTAAGTGCCCTCTATATGCCAGACTCCATGCTAAGCACTGGGAACAGAAAAAAAGAAAAGAAACAGTCGCTGTTCTCAAGGGGCTTACATTTCATTGGAGCATGTATATATATTCTTAAATTTTAAAATATATGCAAAGTAAATTTTCTTTGTCCTTTGATTTTGAAGAGGACCAATGACATCACAGGTGATGTTTGTGAACTTGATTTATGTGAGGCAGAGTTGGAAAGTCATGAGCCTCATTATCTTTTCCAGTGGCAGGACAAAAGTTAGGATGATTGGCAGTGGCTTGGGTTGCAGTGGATGACCTTGGCATCTTTAATGTCTGACCAAGCTCTAAGTGTTCCACAGTGCCTGCTTCAGTTTCTTTCATGGCTGCTGGAAGAAAGTCTTCTCATCCATCCATTGAACCTAGGGAAGTCTTCGCATGCATGGGGTAGACATCCCCCTGACTCACCAACAAATTTAAGGCCTCTCAGTTACCTTCAACCTGGTATAGCCCATCTGCTGAGATGGTTTACCAGGCTGTGGCCACTGTGCATGTTACGGCTTCTTGGGAGTCACAGGGTCTGTGTGTATGTTGAAGGGGATGTTCAGGAGAACTAGGATCTCTGGTATGAAGACTTACTGAGCCCTTTTCAGGGCTGTTCACCCAACTTTGGAGCCCACCTGATTCACTCAACTCAACCAAAGGGGGTACTAACAATTTGGGGATCACAAAAATCTTTATGTAGGAGATTGTCTATCAGTGAATTTTGAAGGAAGGTAGGAATTCTGAAAGACAAAGATGAGGAAGAAGTGAATTCCAGGTATAGGGCACAGCCTGTGCCAAGGTCTGGAGAAAAGAGAGAAAGGGGCAGAATGTCCTATGTGAAGAACTCAGGTGAGCCACTTTGACTGGACTGGTGAGTTCATGAATGAGGGTGATACATAGTGAGCCTAGTGGGGTAGGCTAGACCCAAATTGTGACAGACTAAAAATCAAATTAAGAAGGTTGTATTTGATCTCAGAAGTAGTAAGGTGGCACTGGAACCTTTTGAGTAGGAGAATGACAAGGTCATGCCTTTGCTTTAGGAAAATCATTGTGGCAGCTGTGTGGAGGATAAATTGGAGAGGGGAGAGATTTGATCATGTTTTCTTAAAGAGGTGTAAGAAGGCACCCTTAGACTTTTAATACCTTATTGATCATAATTGAGTGAGGCATGGCTAGTGCAGATCTGGGAACTGGCCTTTTAAAAATGAGCAGATCAGAGAAGCAGAGCCAAGGAAACTGAATCAGGACAGAGACCAGAGTTGAGAAGGAAGACTATATTCAAAGAGCAGATTTCCCTTCACCAGGCCTTATTTGAAATTCTTTCAGCCACCATTCCTCAGTACTGCACATAAGTCTGTTCCCAAATTCTAAATGCTTAAGGGTAGCCCATATTGTGAAGGGGAGAAAAGATGAAATGTGCACACCCTCAAGAGCAGATTGTATAATAACTATACTAATTGTGTTAACATACTTTATAGGAAGCAGGATCAAATGGGGAATATCTACATTCAATGTGCCAAAGTAATTTAGGAAGTTGTTTTAAATGTGATATAAGGTGACAGAGTCTGTGGCAGAACCCCTCTCCCATGTTAGTCCCTGAAGAATTAGCCATGGAGGGGCAGCGTCATAGTAGTGGATTGGTGTTGGTAAAGGAATTCTAGTGATCAAGACAGCGAGCCAAGACAATTCCAAAGGACCCAGGATAAAAAATGCTCTCCATAACTGGAGAGAGAACTGGTGAACTCTCAGTGCAAACTGAAGCATACTTTTTAAACTTTCTTTATGTCTCTTTCTTGTGTGTGTGTGTTTTCTTTTTGCAGCATGGCTAATGTGGAAATTAGTTTGGCATGACTTCACATGTATAATTAGTATCATATTACTTGCCTGCTCAAAGGGTGGGGGAAGGGTGGGAGAGAGAAATAGAATTTGGAACTCAAAATATTAAAAAAGGAATGTAAAAATGTAATTGGGAAATATTTAATGAAATAATTAAAATATAATTTAAAAAAAAAAGGAATTCTGGGGCCTGGCTTTTCAAAGCCACAACAAAGGCCTCAGCTTGTTAGCTGATCAGGATTTAAGCTGACCAGATCTACTCAAATTTTAATTCTGCTATCTCTTAGCCAGGTGACCCCAAATAAGCCAGAGGACTTTTTGGAAGGGACCTTAAAGAGCATTGATTGATTTTTACAGATTACGACACTGAGAACCATACAGGTTGAATAGTCAATCCAAGATCATGCAGATGGTTAACTGCAGAGCCTGGACTGGAAATCAGATCCATTGACTCAAAATGCAACATGCTCTTTACTCTACCATCCATCTCTTCTCTGAGTCTTGGTTTTCTGATCTGTGAAAGGAGAATGAGTATACCCATTTGAGAACCTCATAGGAAGCTTGTAAGGATCAAGTGAATTATTAGTGATAAGGACCTATGACTTAAGTGTCTATATTCATATCATTTTCATATACAGTGATTAGATATAATAATTATCTATAATCTCAGTGAAAGTCACCATTTGGGACCCAAGTGATTTATTTTACTTTGACTTCAAGTGAAATGAATCACTTGAGTCCCAGATGATGATTAAATCTAATAACAATAATATAATTATATAAACATTTACATGATTTATTCTTTTTATTTATATATTTTATTCTTTATTAAATTGAATTCCATTTTAAAATGAATCATAGACTGGATAAGTTCATATCCCTATATCACTATAACATTGAAGATCACAAGTTGGCCTCTGATTCAGAAATTAATGTGATGACTCCTTAGAGCATCTCATCTCTAACCACCCATTTTTGCCCTCTTCTCTGGGACAGGCAGGGTGAAAGGAGACCTTCTGATTGATATTGGCACTGGTCCCACCATCTACCAGCTCCTCTCTGCCTGTGAATTCTTTAAAGAGATTGTGGTCACTGATTATACTGACCAGAACCTCAAGGAGCTCAACAGTTGGTTAAAGAAGGACCTAGAGGCATTTGACTGGTCTCCTGTGGTAAAATATGTATGTGAACTGGAAGGGGACAGGTAGGTTTTTCTCTGTCTACTTACCAGATCTCTGGGGTACTTGGGGGTAAGAGTAATTCCCTGAAGCAAAAATTATCCTTGGGGGTCCAAGTGCAGTGGAAAAAAAAGTCAGAGAGAAAACAGATAGGGACAGAGAAAACAACAGAGAGTGACAAAGAAAGAGAGGAGAGAGAGACAGAGAGAGAAACAGAGATGAGAGCTACCCATAGAAATATAGAAAAATTCAGGGAAAGGTAGAGGGTAGAGAACCAGAGGCCTTGAAAAGGAGTCATACAGAGAGACAAATAGAAAGAGGGGGAAAAAAGGGAGACCAATTAATGGAGAGAGATATGGCCATGGCCAGAGAAAAAGAGATCTGAAACCTCTTCAGGGTATGTATGGAAGATGCCTGAGTGCAGAGCTGGGGAAAACTGCTTAGTGTGGGAGGGAGAAAGGGACAGGAGATAGACGGACCTAGGCCAGTTCTATGGAAGAATTCCAACCCAAACTCGAAACATCTTTTCCCATGTTAGTATTTGCCCTCTGGAGCTAGATGCCATTGCTAGCCACCTGAGCATAATACAACTAGAATGTGACTGATGCTGAATGTCCCAGCGGCAGGGTAGACAGTGCTAACCATGCTAACACAGGTGAGTCAGCCTTCATTGGAAGATTCTCTTCAGAGCAGATGATAAGTGAAAAGGGCAGGAACTTTCCTGTCTGTCTGTCAAGAACATTGAGGAGAATATATATGCCCATCCCATTTATAATACAATGTAAGCTTCTTCTAACAGGACTGGGGAAGAGGAATGCTGACTAAGGGAAATCAATCAATCAACAAAGCACCAAGCATTTATTTTGGCTGCCTTGTGTCAGACTTCTGTATACAGATACCTTCCTGTATGAAAGGAATTTACATACTAAGGAAGGAAAGAGAAAAGAGAGAGGCTAGGAACATAGAAAGGAAAATATTCAGCTATGTAGCTTTTATTGATACATTCATTTCCTGGTGTGCATCTGTACAAAAATGTCAAATGGCATTATTTCACATCACAACTTTTTTTGTCTTAAATTACATTTATAGAAACTTTTTCAGTAAAATTATACCAATGGTAAGTACATAATTTTAAAAGTTTTAATGTGCACTTAAAAATACCAGACAAATTTAAATATATCTATAGTAAAAAAAAAACATTTTCACTAGAAGATAGCACTTCAATTTTGTAAAATCATGTTATTTTGTAAGCTGGGAGAAATTCCAGATAGATGCTACCACCTTGCAGCTGATTCTAATGCATTTCCTATAAAACACTTCAATGACACCACTGTAGTTACCACCCATTCCAATATATTCCCTCCAACTATTTTAAGCTAGTATAGATACTGTCCTACAGCTCATTCTGATCTATGTCCTATGGAATGCTTTAACAGCTAGTGTTCTTTGCATTCAAAATATATTCCTAAGTATATAGAGGCAGTGATGTAATGGATGGAGCACTGGACCTGGAGTCAAGAAGACCCAGGTGTAAATCTACTCAGACACTTAGCTGCATGACCCTAGGCAAGTCATTCGACCTTTCTTCGCCTCAGTTTCTTCATTTGTGAAAAGAAAGTCATAATAACCCCTCCTGATGCCCCAGAGTTGTTGTGAGGATCAAATGAGATTATAAATGTAAAGTTTTCTAGAGTGCCTGGCACACAGGAAGCTCTATATAAATGTAAGCCGTGATCAGTAGCTGTTATTATGGACTACTGGGTGCATTCTCCTATCATTTTCCCCCTCCTTCAAAAAGGCGGTAACTCCCAGACCATTAGGATTTTGGTTGGTCTTGTCAACACAGGCTGAGAAGACAGCAAGAGCTGCCCCATCCTATTAGTGCACTTGTCATTTTGTTTGTTTCAGAGAGAAGTGGGCCGAGAAGGAGGAGAGGTTGAGACAGAAGGTCAAGCAGGTCCTGAAGTGTGATGTTACCCAAAGTCATCCTTTGGGCCCTGTCTCTCTGCCCCCGGCTGACTGCCTGCTCACAGCATTGTGCCTGGATGCTGCCTGCGAGGACCTCCCCACCTACCAGCAGGCCCTGAAGAACCTTAGCAGCCTGCTGAAGCCTGGGGGATTCTTGGTGTTCATCGACGCGCTCAAGAGTAGCTACTACATGATTGGTGACCAGAGGTTCCCCAGTCTCTCCCTCACCCAGGAGGCTGTGGAGGATGCAGTGGGGAAGGCTGGTTTCAGAATTCAGGAGTTTGAAATCATCCCCCAAAGTTACTCCAGGAGCAGAGCAGAGAATGAAGGACTTTTCTACCTCGTAGGGCAGAAACTCAATAATTCTGTAGGGTTATGAAGTTAATCATGCATCAAAGCTCAGCTCTTCTGTGGTTCTTGGTAAACATCTTTCTATCTGTGGCCTGGGATGAATTATGGGCAGCCCTTGGGGAAAGGAAGACTGAGTAAACTCTTCAGATGGTTCATTGTAAGCACTTTATCTATATTAAAGCAATCTACCTGACTCACCCAGAGGACTGACTTCAGTCTTTGGTTCTCACTGCTCCTGTCAAAAACACTGACTAGAGGGACGGCTAGGTGGTGCAGTGAATAGAGCACTGATCCTGGAGTCAGGAGGACCTGAGTTCAAATCTGGCCTCTGACACGTAACACAAAGACTAGCCATGTGACCTTGGGCAAGTCACTTAACCCCAATTGCCCTCTAAAAAGCAAAAAGAAAATTAAATTAAAAAAAAAAACACTGACTAGAAGGGGTGGGCCAGTATCTGGGGGTCATACAATAAGTCCTGGGGTGGGAACAAATCCATCAATTAATCAATCAATGAGTATTCATTTAGAGCCTACTAAAAGTTCTGCATGACAGTAGATGCAATGGATAAAGCAAAGACATGTAACTGGGGAGACAAGACCGACACTTGTGAAACAATGAGTGCAGTGGTACTGAGCATACCTATTATAGACTGGGAAGAGAGAACCATCAATTTGTACCATAGTCATTAAAGGAGCCTTTGTAGGGGAAGTGGGTCGAGTTGAGCCTTGAAGAATGGTTAGGGTAGAGTAGGTGGTAGCGGAGAAGAAGGAACGCATTGCAGGGGATAGATGTGAACAACAAAAGTGAAAGCCCAGAGGCAAGAATTCCTTCATTCCTTCAATGGACATTTATTAATGTACAAGATACCGTTCCAGGTGCTAGAGGAGATACGAAGAAATATAGTAAACAATTCCTCTTCTCCAAGAAAGTGTAGGAATGATAAGACATGTACATATATAACTATGACAGAAATTTAAAGGAGGATACATGTGTAAGAGGAATACAAAGTGATGTGAGATCAAATGAAGGAGAGTCTGATTCTACCTGGATGGAAAGAGGAAGGCTTCATGGGGAAGGTGGTATCTGAGCTAAACCCTGAAGGATGACAGATTGTCAGATGGTTGAAAAAAGGAGGATGTTTCAGTATGTGGCCCAAGTGACCCCATTTTTAGGCACTTAAGGAGCTGATGAATGTTATGGAGGAGTCACTTTCAGGGACTCTTTGGAGATTTTGGAGAATGGGAGATATACTGCAGAACAACATAAAGATAAACATTGTCATGATTTTTGAAAAAGGGGAATAGAATAGCACCTGCAAACTAACTTCCTGGAAAAATTCCAGGACTGATGTTTAGAGAAGTGGTTAATGAACATTTAAGAAAAGCAAACAATGACCAGAAAGAGTCAATATGGCTTCATCAAGAATAGCTCATGCTAGACTAAGCTTCTTTCCTTCTTTTATAGGGTAGCTAAGCTAGTACATCATGGAAACCCTGTAGATCCAATTTATGTGGATTTAGCTAAGTGTTATTCTTACTTTGTTCTTGCAGAAAAAAATAGAGAGATATTAATTTAGCTGATAGTACAGTTAGGTTCAGATCTGGTTGAATGACTGGAATTAAAGACTAGTTATTAATGGTTCAACGTCAACTTAGTAGGAGGTCCCCAATGAAGGAATCAAGGGATCTCTGCTTAATCCTGTGCTGTGTTTCTATGGATGTCCTGAACAAAAGAATGATGACATCAAATTTGCAGATTATACAAAGCTGGGAGGAATAACTAAGCCACAGAGGATGACAGTCAAAATCCAAAGAGATCTTGACAGACTAGAATATGGGACTGAATGTAATAAGATAAAACCTCTTAGGGATAAATGCAAAGTCTTACTCTTGAGTTTAAAAAAAAATCTTGTAAGGACAAGATGAGAGAGACATGGTTAGTCAGCAATATGTCTGAAAAAAGATATGGGAGTTTTGGTGAACTGTAACCCCAGTATGAATTAATAGTGTTATATGCCAGCTAAAAACAAAACAAAACACCTAATGTGTTCTTTTTATTTTTTTGCTTTTCTTTTTGGAGGGCAATTGGGGTTAAGCGTAAGGTCACATGGCTAGTTTTTGTGTTAAGTGTCTGAGGCTGGATCAGCACCCAGGTCCTCCTGACTCCAGTGCCAGTGCCCTATTTACTGCACCACCTAGCCACCCCAAACCTAATGTGTTCTTAAATGACTTTAAGAGAGGAGGAAGGAAGTGATAATCTTACTGAACTCCTTGGTCAAACTGTATTCTGACCTGAACATCAGCATTTAGGAAGGACATTGATAAGTTGAATTTCATCCTGAAATTGTCAACCAGAGCAGTGGAAGGCCTTAAGTCTATGCTGTATAAAGATTGACTTAAGGGACTGGGGATGTTTAGCCTAGAAAAGCAAGTACTTATTGGAGACATGATAGCTGCCTTTAGATATTTGAAGATCTGTCGTGTAGAAGAAGCCTTTTCTGTTTGGCCCCAAAAGAAAAAAAATCAGGAGCAAGAGGAAGAATTTGCTGAGGAAAATTTAGGCAAGACTTCATAAGAATAAGAGCTATTTATAAGAGGAATGGGCTGCCTCAAGAGGTAGGGGATTTCTCCTACTCGATGCTTTCAAGTAGGAGCCATGAAGGAGGCTCTAAGGACTCGAGCAGCAGGCCAAAAGTGAGTTGAATATGGCTCCCCTTTGCTTTTCATTTTCTCTCAGCTAGACCTTCCTGTGAATCATCTGGAAGAATCCTCCCCTGTGTAAATGGCAAAAATTACCAAGCCCTAAGAAAAGCTAAGAGTAGCTAGGTGGAGCAGTGGATAGAATGCCAGGCCTTGGAGACACAAAGATCTGAGTTCAAATATGGTCCCAGATACTAGCTGGCTGACCCTGGGCAAATCATTTAAACCTGCTTGTATCAGTTTCCTCACTGGTAAAATGAGCTGGAGAAGGAAATGGCAAATCACTCCAGTATCTTTGCCAAAAAAATCCCAAATGCGGTCACAAAAAGTGACTGAACAACAATAAGGAAAAGCCGTTTACTGCTTCCCATCAGCCCAGCACTATAGGACATTCCATAGTGCTGACCTGATTTGGGGGAATAAAATGTTCCATGCCGAGACCTCTGTGAAAAGATGAACCTATCAAAATACTCAGAGAGGAGAATCCAGGGGTACAGTGCCAGTGAGAAGGTTGGGCTCCAGCTATAAAGAGAGCAGATCTCAGCTCTAACTTTGCCTGATTTAGGCAGTACTGTCAGAGCAGTGACCATAAGATTGGAGGGTTAAGTGGAGTTTCTATCTGCTGAAGGATGCAAAACTCTGTGCCACAAGCACCCCATGGCAGATAGCCTCCAGGGACCGTCAGCCTGAAGGGAAGTTGAAATCAAGCGAGCTTATGAGTCCTGATCTTTGGCTTTCTTTTCTGGAAATCAAACAGGCTGAATCAAAAGCATATAACGCCAAAGGATATTTCAGGGAGTAAATTTTGGAAATGTTTAATTCTGAGAATTTTCAGGGTTTGTGTTTTTTAAAAATAGAATCTTCACAAGGGAGTCAGAATGGAAAAAAGGACCAGAGTGCTGGTCTTGTGGTCAGAAAGAAGTAGGTTTTGATTCAACTTCTGATATTTTGTGAACCTGGGAAAATCGCCTCAAGTTTCCAAGTGTCAGACAATTCTCTGAGACTTAGCTATTTGGTCATACATGACTGTGTCTATACTGGTGGTGTTCCCATGCTGAAGAACTCGCAGATTCTTGACATATTTAGCCATCCCTCCCCTGGCCTAGTGTCCAACAGCCTCATCTTAAGCAAACTTCTAAGATTATGAGTCCTTCTGGTAAAAAGAAGATAGAACTGTTAAGGGGTTGTTTGCCCTTGATATAATAAAGTGGTGTTGCCAACATTGCCCTGGTAATTCCTGTCAACTGGTTCTCAAAGTTAATGAAAAGAGACATCCATAAAATAGACAGTAGACTCAAAATAGTAACCATTCCCATTTATCTTAGCTACTAGCCACCCATACCTTCCTGACTGAGAGAGCCTGTAAAGGTTAGCTGCTGGGCTGTCTTCCATATTAGTAATAATTACTACCAAAGGTTCTCCAGCTTCTTCTTCTTTCCATGCAAGCAGCCATGGAGAAGGCTGGTTATACCATTGAAGAGGTTGAGGTTATCCCTCAAGTTTACTCCAGGAACAAGACAAATAATGTAGCACTTTTTACCTAGTGAGGTAGTAACTAAATCAGTGGAACTCCAAGGTTCATAGGATAAATTTGATAACAAGAAATTGAAAAGCTTCATATGAACAAAATAACGCAGTAAGAAAAAGGAAGTACTTGACTAAAAAAACAACAACCTGGTATCAAATAACACAAAAGGATTTCAAATTATATCTGCCATATGGATATATGATATCTATAGGTAACTAAGAGAAATAGATAAGACCAAATGCCATTCCCCAATAAATAAATGGTCAAAGTGTATGACCAAACAGATCATAAAGGAAAAAAAAACAAACTATTATCAACTATATGAAAAATTGTTAATATAAGAGAAATGTAAATCAAAACTAGTCTGAGATTTTACCTGAAATCCAAAAAAGAACTAGAAACAATGTAGATGCCCGTTGTTTGGAGACTGGCTAAACAAGTTATATACATACATATGAATGAAATAAAATATTGGTGACTAGCATTTATATAGCATTTTAAGGTTTACAAAACACTTTATAACAACCTTAAGAGATATTGTTATACCCATTTTATAGATGAACAAATTGAGACACAGAGATATTAAGTGACTTGACCAGGGTCACCCAGCTAGTGTCTGAGACAGGACTCAAACTCAGGTCTTCATGATTCTAAGTCCTGTGATCTATCCAATGCACCACTTAGTTGCCCATACATTGATATGCCAGGAAAACAATACATGTAATCACCATAATATGAATAAAAACAACAAAACACTTGAAACTGAATGCTGTGATGTTATAATGATTAAGTTTGCTTCCAAAGAAGAAATATGAAAAAGTATCTCCTTTTTTTCCTTTGCAGAGAGTTTGGAACCCTATATTGTTATTGTTCAGTCATTTCAGTCATGTCCGGTCCTTCATGACCCCATTTGGGGTTTTCTTGGCAAAGATACTGAAGCAGTTTGCCATTTCCTTCTCCAGTTCATTTTACAGAGGAGGAAACTGAGGTAAACATGGTTAAGTGACTTACCCAGGGACACACAGCTAGTAAGGGATGTCTGAGGCTGGATATGAACTCAGATCTTCCTGACTTGAGGCATGGCATTCTATCCAATGTGCCACCTAATTGCCCAGAACACTATATTTCATGTTGTATTTTTTAAAATGGTTTGGTTAGTTTTACTGAAATGCTTTTCTCTCTTTTTATTCTTATAAGGGATTGCTTTCTGGGTGAGGAAAAGAGAGGGATACATTGTGAAACATAAGTAATGCCATTGATAGAAAATACATCAACAAAATTTACTTAATAAAAACGTAGTCCTTGTTCTTCAGGGATTTGCGGTCTGGTTGGGAGATGAAACTTACTGACACATGTGAAATAATTAGGTAATGAGTCATTTGAGCTAAGGTGTAGTATGGTATAGTGGATGGCAAACAGGCCTTGGACTCCTGAAGCCCCGGGTTTGAGATTTGCTTTCTTCACATGAATGGGTACAGTAGTTATGAGTAAATTATTTAATTTTTCAGTGCCCCCCCATGACCATTTTCTAAGACAATAAGTTACAGAAAAATTACTGATTACTATCAGAGGAGTTTCCTCAACTCCAATGCATCTGTGACCTCATTGATGCTGGGATTCCCTCTAAGGATGCAGATTAAAATCTAAGCGGTGCCTGTCCATCCTGTGTGGTATGTCCATCCATGTCCATCCACAAATGTATTGCCTGACAGACTGGAGACTTTCTTCCTTTTCTCCTGACAGTGTGAAGGTGCCAGCAGAGCACTATGGCTATCCATCTGTCATTCTTTATTCTCACTATGTGAACCGCCCATCTTCTCTTCCTATCATACAATTCCTTACTTCTTTTCTTCTTTGGATTTTGTCATTAGCCATTTGTTGTAGCCTGCTTATACCTGGAGTTAGGAAGACTCATCTTACTGAGATCGAATCTGGCCTCAGACTCTTACTAGCTGTGTGATCCTCGGTAAGTCATTTAACCTTGTTTGCCTCAGTTTCCTCATCTGTAAAATGAGTTGGAGAAGGACATGGCAAAAACACTCCAGTAGCTTTACCAAGAAAACCCCAAGTGGGGTCACGAAGAGTCAGACATGACTGAAAAATGACTGAACAACAAAGCTCATACCTTCCTTCCACCTCTTCACTGCCCTCTCTGTAGTCGTAATTTTTAATTCTTCAGAGGCAGTTGTATTCCATGCCTTGTATATCCACAATAGTAGAATACTAGTTTCTAAACCTTTTATTCACGGGAAGCTTGGGGTCACTAAAAGAGTTTCATAGTTTGACTGGACACAAGAACGAGGATGGGGCAGAAGGCTGCGTGAGTCTGGGGCTAGCTGTCCCAACTGGTACAGAGATAGCAGTTATTGTAAGTAAATGCCATAGGCAAACCTGAAGGCAATCCAGATTATTGTCCTCTTCTTGTTGAATTCTAAGCTGAGCTTACTGCTCATCTGTACTGTTTGTCCCAGTTAGACATAGAGAATTTGGCTACTTCATCATTCTCTGCAACAGACGTTGATGCATAAGCTGCTGTTCTCTTCATGGCAGTCTTTCTGCTTACCTTCATCATGATTCCTGTAATAAGAGATGATCAAGTGCCCCATAAAATGACATTTCTTTTTGCAAATGATGAGCCCAATTCTGCCAGTTCCTTAATTTTGCCATCCAAGAGGAAACCTCTGAATCAGCCTTGCATTTATCTACAGCTTCCTTATATATTCTAGCTTCATTTATACAAAGATTGTTGATATGATTCACTTCCTCTGGTAATATGTCGACTATGTTTATTGGACAAGGATTTCATTTTCAGAGTACAAGCATCTAAATTAATGTTTATAAATGATCAGAAAACAGCTTGATTCTCAGCCTTCTCAAGCCTTTTTTTTAATCTACTCAGCCAGTAGCACTGCAGAGGTGAAGGGTGATTCACAGAAGTGTGGACCATTCTGCATTTTTCTTTGTTTCATTGGTTGCCATGGTTATAGAATTCATCACCCAGGAGTCAGCCTGGATAGGAAGCTCTTTGTACTTAACTAGACAGTTCTTCAGAAAGCAGATGTCATCTGTCATCAGAACCATATTCTAAGCCTTTCCTTCGTGGTAGAACCTGCCAGAGCTTTTGCTCCATTTGCATAACCTTCAAGCACCCAAGGTCAGTCACCTTGATGATGATAATGATAACTAGCATTTATATGAGTGCTTTAATACTTGCAAAGCACTTTACATGCTATCTCATTTGATTCTTACAAAAAGTATGTGTGAGGGAGGCACAACACAGACTGATAGGTGCATGGCAGAGGCATGATGCAGGCTGGCAGCTGTGACAGTGGCATGACAGATGTGTGACATAGACATGATATAGGCAGGACATGGGAGTGCAGATGCATGTAGAGGGTGACACAGGCATGATGAAGGCTGATATTTGTATGAAAATGTATGATGGAGGCATGCCAGATTGAGACAGAAATGTGACAGGGGCATTGTAGAGATGTAGCAGATGCATACATCAGGCAATGTCTGAGGCCATATTTGAATCAGCTAGGTTGCAGGCCACATGTAAATTTTATTATGTCAATTACATGGCAGTGTCATCCAAACACCATGTCAATTTCTGAACCAGTCAATTATACATCAATGTCACATAAACATCACATCAATCACACATGGATACGGAATACCACTCCGACACATGCAAACACCCTGCCCATATCATGTCACTTACACAGTAATGTCATACAAATGCCATGCCAGTCATACATCACCACAACAATCACACACGGTTACATGGCAAAATCATGCAAATTACAAACCATTGTCACACCAATATTATTCCAATTATATGACAATATTGAACATCAACCAATCAAATGCAATTATGCACCTACTCATGCCAATTACATACCTACATCATACTAAATTACAATGTCCCACAAACATTGCACCAATTATAGGTCAACATCGTGTCAATCACAGAACAACATCATGGCATCACACATAAGATCAGATCAATTGCATACTAATGTTGCAATATCACAATTATATACCAATGTCACACACTGATTATACCTATATCATATTGAACATCATTTCAATTACATACCAATATTGAATGTTTCATACCACTCACACCAATGACATGTTAATATCATACAAGTATTATACTAGAATTAAACATGTCAATTATAAACCAGTGTTACAATGATCATTCAATTACATGTCAATGTCATGCCAATTACACATTACAATATCACCACACATCAACGTCATGCCAACAACATACCAGCAACACAGAAACATGATAGCAATCACTCACGAACATCATATCAATTACATGAAAATGTCATGCAAACATTATGTCATATAGTATACCAATTACATAACAAATGTCATACAGACATTATACCAATTACACACCAATGTGACAATATTGAATATCAGCCAATATCATGCCAATTATAAACATCACTCAAATACCATGTCAATTACATGCTAATATCACACCAGCATTGAACATCACACCAACAGGACACAAATACCATGCCAAAAGTATGCCAATTACATGCCAATGTCACAAATCACCGCACCAATTACAGACCAATGACATGTCAATATCATGTAAACATCACACTATTGCCATGCAAATGCAATGTCAACATTGCACCAATATCAAACATCATGCCAATATCACACTAATTTCACAAAATGTTACACAAATATCAAGCCAATATCAGACTAATATCATGGCTATGTCACACCATGGCTCTGTCATGACAATGTCATGTCAATGTGACAATCTGCCATGGCTGCCATTCCAGTGTCATGATTTGTCATGGCTATATCATATCTCCATTGTGGCCATGTCTAGAGGGTAATGTGAGGGGAAGAATTTCAATTTCTGTTCTTTTTTTTTTTTTACTGGAAAACTTTTTGTTGTAGGTGGAGTGGGACAAGGGAAACTTAATGATGACATAGTGATCAAGCTTGTTTCTCCAAAGGGCACTTTTCCCAGGGTATTTGGGTTGCCTTAAAAGTCTTAGCGGCTTGTGTCACCGGAAGGTGGGGGATGTTTGGAATCTTCTTTTTTTGTGACTATAGATACTCTTCAACACCACCTTCTTGGACTTCAAGGCCTTGGATTGGCTTCTGTCTTGGGGCGGGGGGTGGTGGTGGTGGAGACAATGGCTTCCTTCTTCACTTTTGGCACCATCTTGGGGGAAAAAGTCAATTTCTTTTCATTTCAATGAAATAAAGGATTTTAAAGCATTCCTGATGAAAACACCAGAAATATGTAGAAACTCTGAAACACTGGAGTCAAAAGAAACTTGAATATGAGCAAACAGCCATAAGGGTGGATATGAGGATAAATGAGGATAAACTGCCTGCATTCATATATGGGAAAATTACATATGTGTCTTCTTTGGCCTAAGACCAAGTCTAAGTTTTTGGTATCTACTGATCAACCAGTCAACAGATCTGTGACAAAGATTAAGACTATGATAAGCTCAATAAAAGTCAAAAGTGGGACATGGCATGCAAAAAAGCTAAAAACATTCCATTAGTGTCATAGAGGGGCATGATCACAACCTGAAGTTCAACACACTTTCCCAGATGTAACCAATTGTGACATTCTGCAACCACCTAGAACTCCTCCTTTCCTGTGTTCAGTAAAGAGGGTCTTTCCCTTATCAGTGTCACTGGCTAGACTGAGAGGGCACAGTCTGAACCACTTTATTAACAGTTACATGTGGCACTGTTAATAAACTCATCTTGCTTGGAGAAACATGCCTCAATTTCCCTGTACCCAGAAGCAATGAGTAGCAGTTGCAGAAAAGTCAATTAGACACCCCCCACCCCGTATAAGTGTTGTGAGGCTATGGACCGACTCTCCTAAAGTGAGACTGGTTAGATCTCCCTCTCATGTTTCTAGGCTACCTCTCAGGAGTTAAGGATAAGTGTTTTGTTGATTGTGTAGACTTAAGAGAGTGATAGAAAAAATGTTAATAGTAAAGATTAAACTTAAAAGAGCATTGTGGATACATTCCCCACCCCCAAAAAGCCAGTTGTTAAATATTTGACCAGCACATCCCTGAAAAATGGTAAACATAGTCTTGCTCAGGAATTGCTATGTCCCACACCCTACAAATCCCTACTTAAAGTATTAGAAAAATGGGAAGACTTTTGTGAACTCATGGAGAGAAAGAAAACAAGAAGAAGAAAAACAAGAGTTAGATTGACTATACTTTGGAAGCAAAAGGAATTCAGGTTGAAGATAATGATCAATATGGGTTCCAGAGAACAACTGATGAAATACATGTCCTTCTAGTTATGGGGAATGGGCAGGAGGAAGAGGAACACTACATTTCAAACACTATCATATGCTGCTGTTATGTTGGTTGTGGGTTTTTCTTTGATAGGAAGGAAGATTCTATACAGGGTAACATATCAGGAAATAATCATAGTATAAGAATCAAAAGTATTAAGACTTTTTTTTTCAAAAGTATGAGTGATAAATATTTCTGTACTGATTCAAGTTGATTGTCTGTTGCCAAACAGATATTTACAGTCTTTGAAGTTTGACTGAAATGACCTGTGAGAAATACAGAATCACATCTAACTGAAAATGCAACATCAGGGGAAGACCGTCATAAAGAATCTCCATTTGGCATTTGATAATAAATATAGAACAAAGATAATACATCTGTCCTTTATAAAGTTCAGCTGAAACTCATTTTGTTAGCTACAAAACATTGACCCTTTCCCAGTAACCATCTAAAATAGATATAAGGTGTAAACTCTCCATCTGCCAGGTACTTAGTAGAATCCCATTCCAAGGCATCAAGAAGAACAAAGAAGCATACATGTTTTGTGGAGTGAGCTAAGTAAGACCTACCAATGTCTATATTCAGAACTTAAGCTGCATTCAAACCATGGCTCTTAGACAAGACAATGAGGCATGTGCCAGAGCTCCAAAAAGTCCCTTCTTTTTGTTTTGCTCTATCTGGGCTCATTTGCACACCAAATTACAGACTTAGAAGGAGGGACCTAAGTTATCTTCTAATGCTAATCATTTCATTCTGTGTATGAGGAGACTGAGACCCAGCAAGGTAGAAGGACTGTCCATGGGTCACACAGTCAGCAATGCCAGGACTGTGCCTTACTCCTAAGTCCCCAGAGTCTTATTTCACTCTTCTTGTCCCTCTCCCATATTCTCTCTAACCACAAATGCTGGTTCTGAGGTTTATTCCACAGATGCTTTAAAGGAGTTCGGAGGTATAGACAAGGGTTATACATCAAATCCTTAAAACAGGCACATTGGGATAGTTATAAAAATCACTACTTTAAAATTGACTAGGCTAGACATTTTGATCAACTTTGTTTTATACACTAATTGCCAAAGGTTTTCAGTAATAAGAACAGGATGCTAGAGAAGCTAGGTCTAAATGAAAAAAATTTTTTTAATCCATTCCACATTTTCCTTCTACCCCTGTCCACTCAATACTAAGTCCAAATTAATAATTAACCCAATTTTGGGGTTACTCTTTAAAAATACTTTCATTTCACACAAAAATACAAACAATTTGTAGACCACTACCTTTCTCTGGGCTTTTTCACTATTTAGAATCATATCTGCCTGAAGACAAAGAAGGAAGGCTAATACCAAACATCCAGGTTTGTTCTTTGCTAAGTAATTGGGCAAGTGCCTTGGTGGGAATATAGAAAAGCAAACTAAAACAAGATTTGATGATTATCTGTGGATTTGAATGATCCATGTTGCCAATCTTCCTTGGTGATTAGCTTGCATAATTAGGAGCTGACATGGCAGTTTAACAAGCATATAAACTGAAATGATATCACAGCAGCTGTGACCAAGAAAAAAAATTAAAATCTGCTCAACTTTTCTAATAAGAGCTGAAAATCAAGGCAACCTTGAAACTCATCAATCAGCAAAAATAGAAAACAAAAAAGAAAAAGAAGAGAAAATAAAATTCAATGCTGGGGATAGTGGTACATTTAAAGAGTCACACCCTGGTGTTATATCGTTGGTGAGTCACAATCTTTCTGGGCTGAAATTTCCTCATTTACAAAATAAGGAGGTTGTACTAATGGCCTCTAAGGTCCCTTTGAGTTCCAGAGCTATAACTAAAACAGGCACTTAATTTCTTTGTCAGTAGAACCAAAGATTTGTGCAGGTTTTTTGAGAGCAAACTGAGAATAAGAATCAGAATAAAAAAAGTGGTTAATATCCTTCAGTCAAGCAAAAAAAAATACAGTGAAAGTGGCAGAAAGTGGGGGAGATTTATCTGTATAAAAGTATTTATAAATGTTCATTTTTAAAAATTGTGTCGATGGCTTGTTTTTACGACTTCTTTACCTGGAGTAGTAAAAAGTTGGAAATAACCTGTAGGTCCCTAAGCTGCATGACATTGGTATGATCTTTGTGTGACACTGGTGTGACATTGCCATGGGGTTTGCGTTATATTGGTGTGACATTGGCATTATGTGCTTGGCATATCATTGGCATGGTTTTAATATTGGTATGATGCTTATATGCCATTGGCATGACATTAGACTGGCATTTTCATTATGTTTGCATGATATTGGTATGATGTTTTGTGTGTCATTAATTTTATTTTTAAATATTGGTGTGATATTGGTGCAATATTAGCATGATATTTGCATCATATTGGCATGACATTGGCATGATGTTTTTGGTGTGACATTGGCATGATGGTTTAATATTGTGTGATATTGGCATGATCTTTCTATGATTTTGGTGTGACATTGGCTAATATCTTTCAAAGAAGAAAAAAGTACAGGAAGGTGGAACTACATGGAGGAAGAAGAGAGTTTATAGTGGAAACATTTGTCACCTAGCTGTCCACATTATTATCAGGTAGAGAAATATTCCTTGTTAAGGTCAGTTAAAAAGAGGTGACCTGATATTTTTACAGTTGTTAAAGAAATTGATTTAACATAAGAAAGCAGAGTTGAAATAATCATTAAGAGATAGGCATCTACAGGTATATCTTATCCAAGCACAACAAAGTTTTAACAAATAGTTTTTATGAAAGTGAATGAGATCATCTGCTTTACTGTGCCTTTGTATGGTTTGTTATATTTTATTTCTCCTTCGCTAACTAGGTCCTTATTCCAGTTGTTTCTGTATTACCGAAGAACCACAAGTTCTGTTGGGACTCTTTAAATATTGTTACTCTTGGACAAATAACCAATAACACCATCCTAGTTACAAGTCTCTTTGAGAGAAGAGGTCCTGAGTCTCTCTTAAAACAAATTTTAACTTGTTTTAAATTGACTTCCTGTTAGAATTCACAGAAATGAGGGGCCAAAGCAACACCCACTGGGTGACTAAATCCTTGCCTTGTCCCTATATAGAGAGGAGGAGAAACAGAGGGAGGACAGTGCCAAGGTAAGACACAATGGAATCCAACTTCTCTACAAAAGATGCCTACCTGAATCACTTCAGTCCTCGAACTTACCTGCAAACTTACTATACTTTTGGACCCAGTGCTTCTAAAGAAAACCAGATTCTGATGCATGTCCTGAGGAAACTGTCAGAGACGTTCTCTTTGGGTAAGTTTGTCAGGGTTTGTCCTGTGGCCCCAAGAATTCTAGCCACCGGGGAATAGCTAGTCGACATGATCAAGTCAGGAAAATGAGTATTTATTAAGTGTTTACTATGTACCAGATACTATGTCATGTATTAGAAATAAAAACACAAGGCCACTACATAGACTGAGTCACAGTGCAAAAACCTGTCTCTCAATCCATGTAAATGTGACCAGGGAAATATTTTTCCCCTGCATTTTCCATAGCCAGTATCTTTATTCAGAAAGTTTTGAGTAAAATTTTTAAAAATACATGAAGAATTTTCTTATGAATAATTTGTTTAGTATTAGTATAAATGTCAACTAAATATGTATTTATTCTTCCGTAGAAAAGCACAGTGAGAAGACACAAATGTCGGCATCCTCAAGAATTTTTTATCAGGAGCAAAAAAAGCTCCCTAATAAAACTAACTATGAGCATTTTTCAGGCTCATTTTGTGGACTAAATCAAGATTGCGCTAGTCCAGGTATATCCAGTGAGCTTCCACCATCTTATACACATGAGATGCCCACTCACCTCAGTGCCAAAGCTATGAAAAAATAGGACATTACAGGATTTTGGCCCACTATCTCAGCTCACACTCAGTGAAAAGATTAAGGCAGATGTGTATCACTACAGCTTAGTCATATTTTTTCTTTTGATTTTAGTTGTTTCTATTTTCTTTGAAGACTTCCTTTTAGTTATTTTCTTAATTTCTTCTTTGTCAAAGAAACGTTTCAAGTTCCTCATTTCAGGGTTTCCTTCCAGACATTTTCAATATAATTGGCTTACTGCAGTATGGGCATTCACCAAAGCTGATGTTAAAAGTTCACAGACCTCTCAACATCTTATAGAAGCAGGTCTGAAGGAAGGACTGTCCATACTGGGAATTATCACATACTCAAACTGGAATGGCACCTTACAGGTGATAAGCACAACAAATTCTACATTTGTAAATGCATTCTACATTTCTACATCATGAAATCAGATTTTTCCAGGACAGCGCACACTGGAGATTCAACTTCCAAACTTCAAATTTTGTAACTTGGCAGTATTCCAGATCCCGCATATGTATATTGTTGCTCAGCTTAATTCCCAGGGCTTTTGTCACATAATTAGCACCAAGAAAGAAACATTCAGGAAGCATTGTAGGATGTCTGGGATCTACTGTATTTATTGAAAATTTTAATTCCAGGCATTAGCCCAGACTGACTTGCTCTGTGACCTAGAGAAAGTCAGTTGACCTCTCTGAGTCTCTCTTATGGAATGAGGATGTCAATATCTGTGCCCCTTTCCAAGGGACCTTTTGGGTATTCCTTAGATTAATGTCCCCAAATCTGTAAAGTCCATAGAGGAATTATATGATCTTAAGAGTCTATTGTTTTGTCTTCCCCAAATGTAATTCTCTGGCATCTTTCTTACCTCTTCTTAGTATTCTAGGTGGATTAAGGGTTTGCGTGCAATTTTTCTCCCACTAACAAGAACCCCCAAATCTCTCAGAAATATGTTTGTGTTAGAGCTGAGAGATGGGAGGTGAGCCTGGGCTTAGAGTCTGACTCTTTTGATTACTACCTAGAAGCAAACTTGGCTAAATTGTTTATTTTCTCTGAGTCTCAGTTTCCTTCATGATAGCTAAAGTCTTTACTTAATCCTAATTCCATAGATATTTTATCATAGATGCAGTTTCAGTGATAGGAAAGGTTTCCTTTTGTCTGCTATAGAGAATTTGAAGTCAAATGATATTGCTGCCAAATAGAAGTTCAATTCTGCATCCAGATATTCACAATAATTTTCATAGTTTTTGTGGTTCAGTCATTCAGCTGCATCCGACTCTTGGTGACCCATGGATCATAGCATGCTAATGCTGTCTGTGTGATTTTCCTGGCAAAGATACTGGACTGGTTTGCTATTTCCTTCTCCAGTGGATTAAGGCAAACAGCCATTAAGTGACTTGCCCAGGGTCACACTGCTAGTGTCTGAGGCCAGATTTGAACTCCTTAAACTCTGGTCTTCCTGACTCCAGGTCTAGCACTCTATCCACCAAGTCTTCTAGTTACCTTATTATTTTTTTAATAGTAATAGGAGGTTGTTGGTATATGCAAAAGCCATCCGCAATAATAGATAACATTTACAGAGTGATTTAAGGTTTGTGAAATACTTCACATAAATTGCCTTTTTGGGTCCTCACAACAACAATATGACACAGGTGCTGTCATTATCCCTATTTTATAGATAAGGAAACTGTCAAATATGTGTGTGTGTGTGTGCATGTATGCTATTTTTAGGAACCATATATCTGAGCTACCTACTGAAAATACATCTTTTTGAATTGGAGCTTTTTAATCGTGTGTTTTCTAAATGAATTTGAAGCAAAAGTACAATTGAAGGTCAGATGGCAGATAGTGAACAGCAGAGCCAGGGGTGGAAAGTAGTTTCTTGGACTCCCCATTCAGTGCTCTTTTTTTACCCATCTAACACACTTACTGCTGTCTGGGACCAAGTTTTATTACATGTAAAATAAGAAAGAGAAGATTCGTTCTGAGAAACTCACAGGACTTTTGTAAGGCCAGAGAATTTTAAAAAATGTATCTAAAAATGAGTCATAAACAGTATAAGCTTATAGATATTCCTCTATGTATAAAAATGGATATATAAACATTTGACACAATCACAATGAAGTTGGCCCTTGGTTCAGAAATTCATGTGATGAAGGAGGTTCCGATAGCCTTTATTCCTCATATGGCCATGATGGACCACCCATTTTTGCCCTCTTCTCCGAGACAGGAAGGGTGAAAGGAGATCTCCTGATTGACATTGGCACTGGCCCCACCATCCACCAGCTCCTCTCTGTGTGTGAGTCCTTTAAAGAGATTGTGGCCACTGACTACACTGACCAGAACCGGAAGGAGGTCATCCAGTGGCTGAAGAAGGAGCCAGGAGCATTTGACTGGTCTCCTGTGGTGAAATATGTGTGTGAGCTTGAAGGAGACAGGTAGGTATTTCTCTGCTTACTTATGAGATCTCTGGGGTCCCTTGGGGTTCACATATCAACCTAAAGCAAAAATTATCCTTGGTGATCCAAGTGGAGTGGAACAAAAGAGTATCAGTTAGAGAGAGAGAGAGAGACAGAGAGAGAGACAGAGAGAGAGAGACAGAGAGAGACAGAGAGAGAGACAGAGAGAGACAGAGAGACAGAGAGACAGAGAGAGACAGAGACAAAGACAGAGAGAGAGACAGAGACAGAGAGACAGAGAGAGACAGAGAATCAGAGATAGAGAGACAGAAACAGAGGAATGGAGAAAGTCACAGGTTGGGCATCGTGGGGAGACATACAGAGAGACAAGGAGACAGAGAGAGTTAGAGATATTAGAGATAGATATCTCTAATAGAGACTCCGATAGAGTCAGAGAAAGGTAAAGAACCAGAGGCCTAGAAAAGGAGTCACACAGAGAGACAAGTAGAAAGAGGGAAAGATAAAAGGGGGACATGGCCATGGCCAGAGAAAAAGAGATCTGAAACCCCTTCAGGGTATGTATGGAATATGCCTGAGTGCAGAGCTGGGGAAAACTGCTTAGTGTGGGAGGGAGAAGGGGACAGGAGATAGAAGGACCCAGGCCAGTTCTATGGAAGAATTCCAACCCAAACTCAGAACTTTTCCCATGTTAGTATTTCCTCTCTGGGGTTAGATGCCATTGTTAACCACCTGAGTATACAGCTAGAACGTGACTGATGCTGAATGTCCCAGCAGCGGGGTGGACAGTATCCTTATTGCCCATGCTAACACAAGTTAGTAAGCCTTCACTGGAGGATTCTCTTCAGAGCAGATGACAAGTGAAAAGGGCAGGAACTTCCCTGGCTCTCTGTCAAGAACATTGAGGAGACTATGCCCATCCCACTTATAGTTCAATGTAAGCTGCTTACAGTGGTTCTAGAGAGCAGGAAAGCTAGCTAACTGAGAGCAAAAGAAGAGAGAGAACCTAAGGTACAGGAAAAAAATGAATGAATGAGAGAGAGAAAATTGCCTTTTATTAGTAAGTGTATTTCTTAGCATGCTTAATTTCTATCCGTGTTAACCTTCCTGGTTAAATTGTAAAGAAAATAAATATGTAATTCCAGAAATTTGCAGTTTTGAAAAAATATGCAGGTTTAAACATTTTTTTAATTTTTGAAAATAATATTTTTTGTGGCAAGCTGGGAAATATCCAGAATAACTGCTATTACCATGTATTCTATTCCAACTGACATACTCATATACAATACAACTAACTAGTGGAGATCTCCCACTCTGGCCCATTACAAGTGTACTCTACAATCCTGGGTGTGCTCTCACTTCTTCTTTCTGCTTTTCAATGGGAGGACTCCCAAATATTCAAGAATTTGGATCTACACTGTTAATTAGGTCTGAGATAAAGAAAACACCCTAGTGATCAAGGTACCAATAGTTGCCTCTGCCCATTGTTATAGTTAATATTTTGTCTGTTTCAGAGAGAAGTGGCCTGAGAAGGAGGAAAAATTAAGAGAGAGGGTAAAGCAAGTCCTGAAGTGTGACGTGACCCAAAGTCAGCCGCTGGGCCCTGTTTCCCTTCCTCAGGCTGACTGCCTACTCACCACATACTGCCTGGAAGCTGCCTGTGAAGACCTTTCCACCTACCAGCAGGCCCTGAAGAACCTCAACAGCCTCCTGAAACCCGGAGGATTCTTGGTGCTTTTGTCTGTCCTCAAAAGCAAGTTCTACATGATTGGAGATGAGAGGTTCTCCTGTCTCTCCCTTACTCAGGAGGAAATTGAGGCTGCCTTGAAGAAAGCTGGTTTCGTGAGTGAACAGTCTGAAATCATTCCTCTTCATTATTCCAAGGCCTACACGGATAATGAAGGGATTCTCTACTTGGTGGGGAGGAAACCAAATACATCAATGGGCATTCAAGGTCAATCACACTCTTCTTTCTAACCAAAGCTAAATTTGTCAAACTTCCCTTTCTCTATAGCTGTTAGTAAAAACTTTTCTATCCTCTTCCCAAATGGTGTGGTGTGAGGTATTGGCTGTCCTGGGGGTAATGGGGCCTGGATAAATTGTCTGAATGGCATACCGTGATCACTCAGTTTCTATTAAAGTAATACACTTGCTTCACCTAGCTGACTCCAGTCCTTGGTTCTCACTGCTGCTTCTGCCAAAAAGATTGAACAGAAAGGTGGCTCAGTGGCTGAGGGCCATAATATATGTCTTGGGATAGGAAAAGAAGAATCTCAGGTAGAGTGAGTCTCCTCACCAGGAGTTCTGTATAACAATGAATGATAGTTCAGACCGAGAAAAGAAAGAAAACCAGTGTCAGACACTGTGGTAGGCTGTGGAGATACAGAAAACACACTTCCCAGGTTCTCAGTCTACTCATCTATCATAACTTACTCTCTCAAAGTAGTGCAGCAAAGTGAGAAATGGGATGTGTGAGCTGAGCTCTGTCTTTACTCACCTACCATAACTTTACTCTGCCTCACCTACACTTAGAAATGATCATATCTTTGACCTTACCATCGCCCACTAATGTCTTATGCCACGTCTCCACCATTTGGCATACCGCTTCTTTTAGTAATCTTTGCACTTGTGAAAGCTTTGAAAGTGGGACTAAGCAAGGCATGGGACAGATGGTTCATTGGCCTTGATATAAACCCATAACATTGGCTCTGGTTGTGGTTTAAGGACTCCTATGAGAGAGTATCTTGAAGAAGGAATAGGGATAACTTGAATTCCTACCTGAGGGAAGACATAAAACCACAGGCTTCTTGCTAATGAATGACCTGGCTCCTTCCCCTCGCAGCAGGCACCTTTCTGGTCATTGTCCATCAGAAGAGAAATTGGAGCCTAAGCAAACACATGAATCCTAATATTTGTTTTTCTTTTTTGAAAATCAAGCCATTTACCAGGCTAACCCACAAGGAAACAGTGATTGGGAATGTTTTAGGGAGGAAATAACAAAACGTTTTAACCTTGACCATTGAAGACTTTGTTTTGTTTTTGCCATTTCCATAATGGAGGTAGTAGGGAAGGAGTCACTAAAGGTCACAGTATAAAAGACCAGGATTCAGGACGTGTCTCTACCACTTACTGAGTATATCATCCTTTAAATACGTCATTTAAACTCTCAAGTGACTTTCTAAGTCTTAGAGTTACGGACCTTTGGTGTGAGCTGTGAGAGCATAAATTCTTCGTATATTCACCTTTCTCTCTTCTGGAGAAGTGTCATAGACTCACCCTAAGGAAGTACTAAAATGCATGAAGAGGGTTCAGGGTGGCATGACCAACTAGATGGAAGAAGCGACATTTTTTCCCATCCTCAAAACATCTCAAGTCACTTCAAAATAGGATTTACATACAAGACATCAAAAGATTTCACTTGTCTCCTCAGCCTAAGTCGACACCAAGAACCTTAATAATGTGATGAACATCTGAGAAGGCTAATCCCTTATCCCTAATGTGTTTACTCAGCCCCATCTCCCCCTCAGCCCACCATGTTTCTGTAGCAGGGCTGTACAAGGCCACCCATGGGCTTTTAACAGAACTCAATTCTACCTTCCCTTCCTCCTCAGGACTTGTATCTATCACATAGTCCTGAGGAAAAACAAAAGGAGAAGCTTATTTAAGTTGGTACTATATTGAGAGAATAACGTGGGCTGCAATGGAGCTCAGCCAGAGAACTAAGAACAGAGGGAATTGAGGTAGGAGGGGTGTGTGTGTGTGTGTGTGTGTGTGTGTGTGATGTGTGGTGCATGTGGGTATTGTGTGTGCATGTGTGTGTGTGATTCCACTAAACCTGAGTAAAAAACCCAGCTTGACTCTTATAATATTGATAACATAGGACAAGTTGTTCTTCTGGCTCTGCTTGACTCACTCTGCATCAGTTCAGCAGCCTTAAAACTCATCTTACCACTACCTTCTGCCTCTCTAATTAGAGAGTGGGGCCAGGAACCTCAAATCTCCATTTAAATCCAGAGCTCAGCTTACACATCCCATTTCTCACCTTACTGTACTACTTCGGGATTTTTCTGATTGACTTCTCTACCATGCCTCTGAGTTAGGTACCCTCCCATCCCCCTTTCCCCACCTATTGCTTTTCAGCTTACTTTTGTGTGTTATCTTCTTTTACTAGTGGTGGTTGTCTTTTTTTTTTTTGTATCCCTAGAGCTTAATATAGTTCCTGGAATCTAGTAGGCACTTAATAAATGTTTATGTATTGCTTGATTGATAGAAGCTTTCCCAATAAATACAGGAATAAAGCAAGGATGTCCATGCTTCCCACTGTTATTTGATACAGTTCTGGAAATAGTAATAGCAATAAGAGAAAAAAAAGAAATTAAATGATAAAAGATAAGCAAACAGGAGATAGAACTATCCATATTTGCTGATGACATTATGCTTTACTTAGAAAATCCTAAGGAATTGCGAAGATACTAAATGAAACAATTAATATTGTCAGCAAAATTTCAGGCTACAAAATAAACCTTGAAAATTCAATAGCAGTTGTGCATAACAATAATGAAGTCTACAAGGAAATATTAGAAAGGTAAACTCCCTTCCAAATAACTACAAAATGCATAAACTATTTGGGAATCATTCTATCAAAGCAGATACAATATTTGTATAAAATCAATTTCAAAGTGCTCCTTAAAGAAATAAAGAATAACTTAAATAGTTGGAGGAATATTTAGTGCTCAATGCTGGACCATAACAGTATATTTAAAATGACAATACTACCAAAGTTAATTTACAGTTTTATTGCTATGCCAATCAAATAATCAAAGGGATACTTTATAGAACTTGATAAAATAATAACATCTATTTCAAGAAACAAAAACTGTAGACTACAAAGGGAAATATTAGAAAAGTAGGGATGAAGAAAGAATAGCACTTCTAAACCTCAAACTGTATTATAAAGTAGCTGTCATCAAAACCGTTTTGTATTTGTTAAAAAAAAAGAAATAAAGAAGTAAATCAAAGTAATGGACTAGAAGAGGGGGAATCAGAAATGCTAGAATTCACTAACAGTGTTTTTGGAGCAGAAGACATTGATTACTTAGAAAAGAACTCCTTATATAATAAAAATTGCTGCAAAAACTGCAAAACAGTCTGACAAAAATTAGGCTCAGACCAACGCCTTATGCCATATTCCACAATAAATTTTAAATGCATATGTTGTCCTAATATTAATGATAATTCTATAGACTGCAACTTTGCTGATGTTATTAATTATCTCATTGAATATCTTTGCTGATTCCTTAGGATTTTCCTCACTATTTGGCTTCTGGAAAATACATGCATGGGCTACAACCCTCCAGATGCTGGTGACTATCTTTTCTGACCTTTCAAAGATCACAAGATCATAGACATTTCAAGTCTCTTTCACTTAAAACAGGGAAGAATAAATGAAAAGAGGCAAAGAATAAACATTTGTACTCATGGGCTATATGTTGGCTTTTGATAGGATAGAGAGGACCCTTAAATCATTGTCTTCTGGAGGAAAACACAAACAAAAACAGACTAAAGGACTGACCCAGGATGACTAATGAGTTTTGAATGCACCACAATTCTGCCTATGCATCTGCCTCTTAATCACATAGTTAACAGACTTGAACCAATTAAAGAATGTCTGTGAATGTTTTAACTCAGTAAGTAAAGTCTTCTGTTATATGGCATCATGCCTTTCTAGGAGCAGGTTGCCCAGTCTCTTCCATATGACAGATTGATCAACCTACCCTGCCATATTCATTTTTGAACTTAGCTGTCAAGTGTGCTCTTTAGATTTATCCTAACATTTAATTGATGAACTTCATGCATAAATGGCCACTAATATCAGAGCAGACTTTGGGACATCTTTCTCCAAAGGATAGTCTTTTATCCTTACCCATTAACTTTTCTTTAAGTAATTTCTAGCTACATATCATAATGAGCAATTCCAAAACAGGCAGTTATATTCTTTGGCCTCCTCAAACTGAAATAGAAACTACATTGAGCTGCCTGGCTTTCCTGAGCCCTGAGACTCTGTTTGGCATTAAGTAGGAGACAGACAGGCACTAGAAGCATGGGGTGATTAAAATAGTCCTTTGTGTTTGTCTCAGCTTTTCTCTGATGTGTCCTTCCCACCTGTTGATCTTCTCAAAGAAAGAATTTAACTTAAAATTTTTGCATCCAGAACAAGCAGCATATATTATACCCTTGATTTATTTTGGGAGCTGGAGGGAAGAAGTAGAGATACTGAGATGTCAAGGGACCAATGCTAGGGAGGCCACAGGGGAAAGGAGGCATAAAATGAAATTAGTCCAGGACAGAACTCCTCTGGGATACGTGACAGCAGGAGGACTAAGTGTACCATATGGTACCTTCCTATTTTAGCTATGTATTCATGCCAACTAAGCATGTACCTTGGTTGAGATACTGAAGAACTACAAATGTTGTCAGAGCTCTTTAAATGTTGATGCCGTAAGACAAAGGCTTGATTGCTTTGCCTTAGTTACAGTTATGTTTAAGAAAACAGCTCCAGAGATGCTCTAAGTTCAAATGAATGTAGGCTGGTTTTAAATGCTTTCTCTCAGGATACTAACACACCATTCTTATACACAACCTTATTCTTTTTTTTGCCTTTTGGAGGGCAATTGGGGTTAAGTAACTTGCCCAAGGTTACATGGTTAGTTTGTGTGTGTGTGTGTGTGTGTGTGTGTGTGTGTGTGTGGGTATTAAGTGTCTGAGGCCAGAACTGAACTTGGGTCCTCCTGACTCCAGGGCTGGCACTTTCCTCACTGAGCCACCTAGCTGCCCAACAACCTTATTCTTTTAAGTCTCCAGTGAAGAGATAAGACAGAGAACTGAGAGATTTCTTACAAGCAAAGCAAATATATCACTGTAACATGTTATTTTAGTATTAATACCACTTTCTCTACAGAAGTAAAGGCCCTATTAGAGATTAATAAATGCCCTGAAATGCATTCCACATCTTAAATCATAGCTTTCTTTTTTTTCCCAGAAATGGAAAACAAACCTCTCCAAATAGCATTGGCCATGTAACCTGAATCTCCCTGTGTCAGTGCATTCTAGAAAATGTATTTGGACCCATAGGCATTGTTCTTGAGATCAGTAGTCTCTGACCTTCTGTGGCTGTACATTTCTTTCATAGCATGTAGGGTTCTTGTGAGTATAAAATGAGATAATATTTGTACAGAGCTTTGCAACTTAAAGTACTACCTAAATGCTATTATTTTTAAAATTTTGTATGTGAAATAAAAATATATATTTATAAATTACATATATGTGTACATTTACATATTTACAAACTTCGTGTTACTGCAGTACCAATTGTATATGTTATAAGATTCACACAAAAGTAATGACTTTAAAAGGATAACATAAAGACGAAATAATTTTATTTTAAATAAATCACACACACAAAATAAATAAATCACCTTTTTTTGGCTGTCAATTGAGTCTAAAACCTCCTTAAACTTTCTGCAATACTTTCTGAAATCCTGTGCTTCCCTCTTGGCCCATACAAGAGATTCTAAAAAGTGTCAAGTTATCCCTATTTGGATGAAAAAAAGAAACCCTAGTTCTACTTCTTGCTGTTAGGGAATCAAAATTAATTGCATTTAGACTTTTTTCTACTTTTGGGAGTAACTTTATGTGCTTTTGATTGTCTTTTAATTGAGTTTCAAGTTTTCAATGTAAACTATCTCTCATTTCTTTTAATTCTTCCTCTTTTCTTTTTGTCTCTGATCACCCCAACTGAGCCTTAAAAATCACAGAGTTGTACTTCTCTTTACATAATGCTTCAATATTCCACTTTCTTTCTAATACTTTTAATTTTTTAATCCTTTATCTCTCTGCTTCTAAATCTTGTCCCAAACTATCTTCAGAACTAATTTCCTTTTACTTCATTGAATCTCTTTTTCAAAATAGCAAAATGCCCTTATTCATCTCAAATTCATTACAAAACTTTGCTCTTTTCTGATTAGAACTGAAATTTCAAGGTTTACGGACTGTTTCTCATTTTGTCCAATCTAGTTTCCTACTTAAGAATTTGCAAATGTATAGTTTATTTTAATTTATTTTAAGTGATTTAGCTTCTAATTTACCTAGGCAATTACATTCTGATAAATCATTCACTGAAGCCCATGTCAAGATGAAATTTTGCTTATTCCTAAATTACTATTATTATTGTTTTTATTTAAACAACCCCCTTTTTTTCCAAACTGGAGAGAAGAGTTAAGAAAACAATACCTATGCTAGGTGGTCTTAAGTACCAGATAAATTTCAAACTCAAAAAAAAAAAAAAACCAAACCTTTTTTATCCATCCATTTTTGGAGTTACTGGGCACAGAAATTTTTTCCCCAATTTTTTTTAACATTTTAACTTAAAGTTTTGGGTTCCACATTCTATCGCTCCCTCCTTTCCTCCCTCACTTCCCCCCTCCCCGAGAGGGGATAGTATTTTTCATCATTAGTCCTTTGGGATTGTCTTGGATCATTGTATTGTTGAGAGTAGCTAAGTCATTCGCAATTCTCCATCAAACAATATTTCTGTTACTGTGTACAACATTCTCCTGATTCTCTTCACTTCACTAGAAATCAGTTAATGTCAGTCTTTCCAGGTTTTTCTGAAATCATCCTTCTTGTCATTTCTTATAGCACAAGAACATTCATTACAATCATATACCACAGCTTTTTAGCCATTCTCCAACTGATGACAGCACTTTGATTTCTAATTCTTAGCCACCATAAAAAGAACTGCTATAAATATTTTTATACAAATAGGTCCTTTTCACTTTTTGGGATGTCTTCAGGATATAGTACTAGCAGTGGTATTGCTGAATCAAAGGGTATGTACAGTTTTATAGCCCTTTTGGCATAGTTCAAAATTGCTCTCCAGAACTGCTGGATTAGTTCACAACTCCACCAACAATGCATTGTGTCCCAGTTTTCCCACATCCCCTCCAATATCCGACATTTTCCTTTTTTGTCATATTAGCCCATCTGATAGTTATGAGGTGGTACCTCAGAATTGTTTTAATTTGCATTTCTCTGATCAATAGTCAATTTAGAACATTTTTATATGACTATAGATATCTTTTAAATTTTATATAATCAGAATTACCCATTTTATATTTTGTAATGCTTCCTATATCTTCTTTAGTCCTAAATTCTTCCCTCATACATAAATCTAACAGATAAACGATTCCATGCTCTTTTAATCTGCTTATGGTATCACTCTTTAGGTATAAATCATGTCCTCCTTTTGACCTTATCTTGGCATATGGTATGAGATATTGGTCTATACCTAGTTTCTGCCATACTGTTTTCCAGTTTTACAAGAATTTTTTGTCAAATAGTGAATTTTTGTTCCAAAATCTTGGATCTTGGGGTTAATTATATACTAGATTACTGAGGTCATTTACTATAATGTAATTTGTATCTAATCTATGCCATTGATCCACCACTCTATTTCTTGGTCAATACCAAATTGTTCTGATAATTACCACTTTCTAATATAATTTGAGATTTGGTATGACTAGACTACCTTCTTTCGCATTTTTTTCATCGATTCCCTTGATATCATTGAGCTTTTGTACTTGGTATAGGGCTTTTAAACTGGCTTTAGTTCTGTTTAAGCATTGAGCTTTCTCAAGTGGTAAAATCACTTTCCTCCCTTAATGTCAAGTCAATAAAATTTTTCCCTCTCAAGGGAAGAGAGAGAGTAAGAAAGGGATCTTACGTGTGTATGCAAAGTCTATACTTTTTTTTTGGAGGGGGAAGGCAGGGCAATTGGGGTTAAGTGATTTGCCCAACGTCACACAACGTCAAGAGTCGGAGACCACATCTGAACTCAGGTCCTCTTGACTCCAGGGCCAGTGCTCTATTCACTGCACCACCTAGCCGCTCCAAAAGTCTATACTTTCAACAATTCTAGCGAGCTACAACTCCATAAGATAATTTGCATATATACAAATGTTCAAACCAAAGTCCCATCATTATTTTGAGATTCATACTAAATAGATTACAATTCAATCATAAATTAGTCTCTCCTTAGTTCTAATGCCATAAATTTCTCAAAGGAAAAAAAGGATCTCCTATCTTCTCTCTGTCTCTGTCTCTCTATCTCTCTCCCCTCTATCTCTATCTCCATCTGTCTCTGTCTCTCTGTGTCATTTCTGTCTTTCTCTCCATTGCCAATTTGACCAGAATTAACAACATCCAGATGAGACTATATTCTTTGAAAGCTCTGAAACTTTGGACAAAGAAATTCTCATTCTTTTTCTCTTGGCTGATCAAACCACAGGGAAAAAAGATGGCTCGATTTACCAGGACACAGAATACAAACAGACAATGCTCAAAGCACATCCTCTACATAACATAAAACAAACAAATAAAAACACAGCCTTGCTCTCTCTTTCCTTAGAGACTAAGGGAAAAAATCATTTACTATAGTTCTAAATTTCCTTTTCAGGGAGTACCACAGGCATTTATGAATGAATTTATGAATAGAGACAGTTGCCTTAATTCACAGATATTCAAAGAAAAATCAAGTCCTTTAGAAGAAAATTCTTTAGGAAGTCTTCTTGGCCAGTTTACAAATTTTAATCATTTTTGCCAGTAGAGTACCAAGGATTTTTCTTACTTTGTTTAACTATTATTTTTGAGACCTTTGACAGAAAGGCCATCTTGTTATTTTTCAGTCATTGTGTCTGACTCTTCCTGACCTAATTTGGGGTTTTCTTGGCAAAGATACTAGAATGGTTTGTCATTTCCTTCTCCAGCTCATTTTATAGGTGAGGAAACTTGAGACACACAGGGTTAAGTGACTTGCCCTGGGTAAGAGACCTAGTAAATGTATGAGTTGGATTTGAACTCAGGTCTTCCCAACTTCAGGCCCTGTACTCTATTCACCAGAGGCCATCTTATAATGATCATAACTAAGAAGACCCAGTCTAATCTGGGAATCAGCTTAAAGTGGATTGGGAAAAGATCTTATTAATTTATACTAGGGTTTTGACTCCAAAATGAGAAGACTGTAATTTTCCTGATTTAAACTAACCACAAACTGAATCAGAAACGACTATTCACAAGGGCTACACAATAGTGGGATTTTAAGATAGCGCCCAACTGGGAGGAGAGCTATCCACCAGTCTCCCATCAGACTCTGTAACATTTGCATAGACAAGGGAGAGGTTATCCTCGGGCTCCCCTCTGGGCTCCCAGATTTATTCTTTCACTCAAGTCGCTGGCAGAATATGTACACTCTCATAATCAAAATGACCAGCCACCTAATTATAATGGGGGGAGGGGGCGGATGGTGAAAGAAGAAGCCAAGGGGTGAGAGATTCAGGGCAAGACCTTATATCCAGACTGAGTATCAGCAGAGAATGAGGAGGTCCACCCAGCAAGACACCAGGCTCATGTATCTAACCCATATTATCCCTAAGATAAGTCTTTAGAGACTAGACAGAGCCTTGATCAATGGTTTCTAGAATTTAAGAAGCATCCTGATGCAAAGAAAGTTATAGGGTAAAACGTGATTTGTAACCAGAGAAAATAACATTTTTTGAGTTACTAAGGGTCTACCCTGTTTTCAGTTTGGCTTTTTGTGGACAAATTTAAAGAAAAAATGATTTTTACCACACGTTCAGAGTGGAAGAAAAGAACCAATCAGCACAGGAGGCTTTCTGGGTAAAATCTTACCTTGTGTACTCTAGCTATTCTGGGTGGCAGGGAACTCAGAAACTTTTCTAGGGTGTCCCAGTCATCCTACTTTCGACATCAAATTGGTGGGGAATTTCTCAGCCTGGGCTCTTGGAGAACCCAGGGAAAATCTCACCCACTGACTAGAACTGCTAGTTGGGAGTTCAAATAACTTGAGTGGCCAAACTGAAAAGAATAAGATTTATTGGCATGCTGAGGAAGACTGTTTGGGCTGGTAACAGCTTCAGATTTCTAGAGTACAGATTCAGTTTTTATAGATTTTCAAGCCCATTTAGAGTACATAGTCAATTAGCAGCATTGTGTAGTAATTTAGGATAGATGATTAAAGCATTTTACAGAGAAGGTAGAGATAATGAAGGGGGGACTCAGACCAGGGAAAAGGGAGTGGTATTTCTGGGACAATATACCATGCAGCTGTTAGGGTTCTTTTTTTTTTAAGGAATAAAAATATATCCCCTGTGCAAGGGCAGGAAAGAAGAGGAGGTAGCCAAATAATTTTACAATTGTTAAAGAAGTCCATTTGATCTAAGATAGTAGAGTTGAAATAACTCTTTAGAGAAAATGCCATCCACATCCAAAGAAATATGAAGTCTGAATGCAGATTGAAGCATACTATTTGCCCTTTTTTTGTTTTATTTTGTTTTTTCCTTCTCATGGTTCCTCCCATACATTCTAATTATCCTATACAACACGACTAATGTGAAAATATGTTTAATAAGAATGTATATGTAAAGCCTGTATCAGATTGCAGGCCATCTCGAGGAAGGTGGGGGGTAGGAAGGTGGAGAAAACTTAAAACTTAGGGAAGTGAATGTTGCAAACTAAAAGTAAATTAATTAATTTGTAAAAAGGGAAGGAAGGAAGGACTCTTTAGACAAAGCTTCAAGTGTCACCCAAGGGGAACAAATAATTTTTAGAATAGTGGATGAGAACATCTGATTTATACTGTGTCTTTAAATAGTTATATTTTATTTCTCCTTCACTTCTTTATTTTTGTAAGACATGATGTGACATGATGATAATATTTTGTTTCACTGAAGAAGATTATGTACTTCCAAAAGGGTCTATCTAAAGGTGACTCACAGGGAAGCAAGAATAGACATCTCAAGCATCAACTCTCCCACCATTCTCCAAGAGAGACTTTAATTTCTGCCAGGAAGGAAAGCAGGATGTTGGAGTCAGAGTATGGCCACTTTACTCTTCTCAGAGAGAGGAGGTACTGGGCTAGAATTCTGTCTGCTCTCTTAAATATTATTAGTCTAGGGGTTGTAATTTCTAGATTTGAGCTAAACTCCTGATTGCTAGTTCTTAATGGGGAAGGGGGGCCCCAAGGTTTGACACCCTTCAGTGAATACAAATAGCAAATAAATCCATTTGTCCAAGTCAGTAGCAAAACAGAAGTTAAAGAAAGTATACACAGAATATATAATAGAAAATACACAGAGCAAGAGAGGACACACACACACACACACACACACATACACACACACATGCACAGAGAGAGAGACAGACAAACAGAGGCAGAGAATCTCACACAAGAGAAATCCCCCAGTTTCAGTGTAGCAAGCTGGGGATAGGGACATGCATGCTAGAGACTGCTGACTCCTTTCAAATCAGCTTCCTCCCAGAATCTTTTTCTCTTTATGGACTTGAAGAGAAATTGGAATCGAGCAATTTCTCTATCAAAGCTAGAAGCCAAAAGAGTTCAAGATCTTTTTTCTTTTCTCCTTTCACTAACTCAGGCCCATCCCTCACATAGATTCACGGCATTGATTACGCAACCTGCACCAATGATTCCAGAGTCCCATATAATCGGCCCTTTGAGTCAAGGGTGACATTCTCAAAAATTTTAGCTTAATACTTTGTGACTCAAACATTCAAAGGTCTGACTCTTGGTTCGGTTTATGTCAATATTTAGTTTTAATGACTGTCATAGTTGAAAAATATACTTCATAAAGA
This sequence comes from Petaurus breviceps papuanus, assembly GCF_028583685.1. NCBI lineage: Eukaryota > Metazoa > Chordata > Mammalia > Diprotodontia > Petauridae > Petaurus > Petaurus breviceps. The sequence continues at coordinate 4,543,382 of NW_027187419.1, read as the reverse complement.
GAGGTAGATCTAAATAGAAAAAATGCACGATGGCACTTAGATTGGTGAGTTCCTTCCAAAACACCCATTTTGTGGCAGTACCCTGGCCAGCCTTGTTCACCTCTTCTCTTTTCCCAGTTCAATCCTGACTCTCTAGACTTATCTCTTCTCCCCACTTTTCAATTTCCTTTTATGTACTATCTCCTCCCCTCCCCTGCCATTAGAATGTAAGCTCTTCGAGAGTAGGGTCTATCTTTTCATCTGTATTTGTATTCCTAGCCCATAGCACAGTGCTTGGCACATAATAAGTGCTTCTTGACTAGTTAGCTTTATTTAGCTATGATTATTCAATAATGATTTTCATTTTTCAATTCCATCCACCAATTATGTGAAGATTTTTCTTGAAATTCAGATAGTAAAGTTTCATCCTCCCTGATGTCAATCAGTTGTTCTTGAAAACTAATTGGAGAATGTTGAATTTTTTATAACTTTACTCATCAACCACTACTGATTGACACTGGCACTGGGCTCACCATCCACCAGCTCCTCTCTGCCTGTGAGTCCTGTGAGAAATTGTGGCTACTGACTACACTGATCAGAACCAGGAGGGCCTCAGCTGGTAGCTTAAAGAGCCTGAAGCATTTAACTGGGCTCCTGTCCTGAAACATATGTGTGAGCTAGGAGAACAGGTAATTGTTCCTCTGCCTGCTTACCAGATATCTGGGGTTCCTGGAGGTCAGCATATCTGCCCAAAGCAAAAAATTTCCTTTAGAGTCAAATAAAATGGTCAAAAAAGTCAGGAAGAGAGTTAGAGACAGAGACAGAAAAAGAGAAGAGACACAGACAGGAAGAGATAGAGACAGAGACAAAGAAACAGAGATGGAGATACCAGAGATACCCATAGAAACAGAGAGACGTTCAGAGAAAAATAGAGAACCAGAGGCCCAGAAAGGGGGTCACACAGAGAGATAGGTAGAAAAAAATGAAAGAAAAAGGAGATTGACTAGTGCAGAAACAACTATATGACCAGAGAGAAAGAGATCTGAAATCCCTTCAGGGTATAGAATATGCCTGAGTGCAGAGCTGGGGAAAACTGCTTAGTGTGGTAGGGAGAAGGGGACAGAAGAAAGAAGGACCCATGCCAGTTCTATGGAAGAATTCCAACCTAAACTCAGAACATCTTTTCTCATGTTAGTATTTACCCTCTTTGACTAGATTTTCATTGCTAGTCACCTGAGCGTATAGCTAGAATGTGACTGATTGATGCTCAATGTCCCAGCAGCAGGGTAGAGAGTGTCCTTATTGTCCATGCTAACAAAGGTGAGTCAGCCTTCATTGTAGGATTCTCTTCAGAGCAGATGACAAGCCTTCAAGAGTATTGAGAAGATTATGCCCATCCCATTTAAAATCCAAGGGAAGATCCTTCCAATGATTCCAGAGAACAGAGAAGAGTGGGAGCCTGAGCTATGAAAAGAAATGTATAAAGAGATTGATGTATGCAAAACTATTTATAGCAATTTTTTTCTGTGATGGCAAAAAAATTGGAAACTGAGGGGATGCCCATCAACTGGGGAATGGCCGAACAAGCTGTGCTGTATGACTGTAATGGAATGTTATTGTGCCATAAGAAATGAGAAGCAGGATGATTAAAGAAAAACCTGGAAAAGACTTATGTGAACTGATACAAAGTGAAGAGAGCAGAACGTTATACACATAATAGCAACACTGTGTGGTGATCAAGTATGAAGGACTTATTTATTCTTAGTAATACAACAATCCAAGATAATCCCAAAGGACTCACAGTGAAAAATTGCATCCACTTCAGAGACAAAACTGATGTTTGAATACAGACTGAGGCACACTATTTCTCTCAGTATTTTGATTGCACACTGCCATTTCCAGAGACAAAGAAAGACATCTATGTGATTGAGGCAACAAGGTCTGTCTCCTCCCCTTGTTCTATTAGTTATTTTGCTTGTTTCAGAGAGAAGTGGGTGGAAGAGGAGGAAAGGTTGAGACAGAAGGTCAGGTATGTCCTGAAGTGTGATGGAACCCAAAGCCAGCCTTTGGGTCCTATCTCTCTGCCCCCAGGCTGATTGCCTACTCACCACATTTTGCCTGAATGTTGCTTGTAAAGACCTTCCCAACTGTCAGCAGGTCCTGAAGAACCTCAGTAGCCTATTGAAATCTGTAGGATCCTTGGTGTTTCTTGATGCCTTTAAACAAGATTGGTGAGCAGAAGTTCTCCAGTCTCCTTTTTACTCAGGAGGAAATTGAGGCTGCCCTGGAGAAAGCTGGTTTCATGAATGAACAGTCTGAGGTCATTCCTCATTGCTATTCCCCAGCCTACACAGATAAGGAAAGGATTCCCTGCTTTGTGGGGGGGAATGAAATAAACCCATGGATAGTCAAGGTTAATCATACTCTTCTATTTCACCAAAGCTAAATTTGTCAAAACTCAGGTTTGTTTTTTCTATAGCTGTGGATAAAACCTCTTCTATGCTCTTCCCAAATGGCAAGGTGTGAGGCATGGGCTGCTTGCCTCTGGGGTCATGGGGCCTGGATAAATTGTCTGAAAGGCATACTGCGAGCACTCAATTTCTATTAAAATAATGCGCTTGCCTCCCCCAGCTGACTCCAATCCTTGGTTCTCACTGCTGTTCCTGCCAAAAAAGATTGAATAGAAAGGTGGATCAGAGGCTGAGGACCAGTGTGGTTGCTGCTACAGTGGTTTGCTATTTCCTTTTCCAGCTCATTTTACAGATGAGAAAACTGAGGCAGACAGGTTAAGTGACTTGCCCAAGGTCACAGCTAGTGTCTGAGGTCAGATTTGAACTCAGGAAGATTAGTCTTCTTGATCCCAAGCCCAATGCTCTATCTACTGTGGTATCTATCTGCCCCACATGTTGTCTCTAGCACTAGAATATAAACTCATTGAGGCAAGGATTATTTGACTTTTGTTTTATATTCCCAGCACTAAGCACAGTGCCTGACACATAGATAACTGCTAAAGTAAATGATCATTAAATGACTTCATGAGGAGTTCCAACTTAGCCAGCCTTAAAGGATGGCTAGATTGGAGCATTTAAAATAGGTGAGGAGGAACAGAGAGGGCATTCTAGGTGTTGGAGCAGAGTAGCAGGAACAAAAACACAGAGGCAGGAATTTATTCATTGACAGAATTCAGCAAACTGAACGTTTATTAGATTCTTTCTCTGTACAAGATACTACACCAAGTAGTGGAGGAGAAATTAAGAAAAATATGACACAGTTCCTTCCCTCAAATAGTTTATAATCTAGTTGGGGTGATAAAACATGTGCACAAATAACTATAATGCAGACCTAAAATGGGATATATGTGCAAAAGTAGTATAGAATGTTATGGCCTCAGTTTCCTCATCTGTTAAATAAAGGTGGACCAGATGGACTCCAAGGTCCCTTTCAGCTCAATTTATGATCTTACTATAACATGGGTTATACAAAGCAAGCACAGATGTTCCCTCTTATCTTCCTGCTGACCATGTAGGAGCTTTGAGACAGCTTCTGGCCATGTGGTGACTCATAGCTAAAAGGACCAGGACATTTGGCATTCTTTGGAGGTATTTTTTTAATCCATCAAGCAGCATGTTCATTGTACCTAATATACACACACATACACATACATACATATATATGTGTAAATATATATTATGTATTTTTACATTATATTTCATATATAATTATATATATTATATAGTGTATATTTCTGTGTGTGTACATTTTCAATAGTGAATATCAGTAACTACTATATACCAGTACCTAAGGGGAATCAGGCAATAGACTAGAAATGAGTTTCCTTCTTCTTTTCTTTATACTGGATTTTCTCAGGAATTTTCTGGGATTAGGAACTCTCACTCAGCCTTATATAGAAAAACTCACTAGATCCTAAGAAAAGCAATACGTATTTATATTCCAGTCAACTCAGAGCAGTCTATAGAGTTGACCTAATCCTAGAATGAGGTAGCTGGTGGCTCAGCGGATAGGGTACTGGGGCTAGAGTCAGGAAGACCTGAATTCAAATTCATCCTTAGACACTTTCTTGTTGTATGACCTTGGGCAAGTCACTTAACCTCTGTCTACCTTAATCTACTGGCTCCACTGGAGAAGGAAATGGTAAACTACCCTAGTATATTTGCCAAGAAAACCCCATGAATAGTATGGTCAATACTGTTGGACAATACTGTCCCCCCAAAAGTAGAACACTACTGAATGATTCAACAACAACAGCAACAACCGCCAAGTCTAGAGGCAAAGACTGGTTGTTACAACTTGTGAGAAAAGATGATCAACCCCACCAAAACATAGAGAGCGTGATCAGGGGATGTGTTGGTGGTGACAAGGTCCTGGCTACAGATGGAGGGGCTTAGAACCAGTTTAACTAATAGAAGTGCTTTGTTCCCAATTATCCTGATCTTGTTATAGAGGAGGGATAGGACTGGCAATCCCATACGCATCCCAGTGGTTTATATAATCCCAGCCAGCACCAATCTGCACTCAGGGGAAAGTCAGACTCTGAAGATGAAGAGCTTCTCTCCGTTGGCTCCTCTGGTGGGAACTCACTTGGGCAGTCGAGGGACACAGTCCATGTGTATGTATCCAATTAGCCTCCAGGTTCAGCTTCCACCATTTCATCTTGTCTTTGTATCATTCTCTGTGCCTAGCAGAGAGCCAAGAACAAAGTAAGTAGATATTTATACATGCTTGTTGATTGATTCATTTTGCATTTTAATTAACTCTAATCACATGCACATGTATAATATAGTTTCTCAGTCTGATTTGGCACTCATGGCCTGCTGATGGGTCAGTGTCAGATCAGATAAGGAATGTGGGGCCTGGAGCAATGATTCCTTCTCTTGCTTTTTTCCCCTTACCACTAGTCTCTGACTGTGACCCCGGACCTTGCCCTCAGACAGTTTCTCAGCCTGTATCCTCACTGTCTGAGATAGTTAAGACCCAGAGCACCATTGTAGCTTCCTCATCATTTGTGAATGGGCAGTTCTGGGAACGCAGAGGGTCTTCCCTTGAACTGTTACTCCTCCTGCTCTCTTGAACCACCAAGCCATGTCCTATGTCATGCCTGAATGCTTCAACTTTTAAAAAACATTCTCTGTACCTCAGATGGAAGCTTTAAAGGTGGGATCATGCCAAGGCATGGAGCATATGGCTGGGGTATAAATAGGCCCCATAGCATCAGCTGTGGTTGTGGTTTTGGGACTCCTATGAAAGGGAATCTTGAAGAAGGGGTATGAATAATCTGAGTTTCTGCCTGCTGGAAGACATGAAACCATAGACTTCTTTCTAATGAATCACCTGACTCTTTCCCTTCATAGTGGGCACCCTCCTGGGCGTTGTTCATTTGAAGAGCAGTTGAAACCTAAGGAACCACTTAATTCCTGAGATTTGCTTTTCTTTTTTGGAGAAATCCAACAAATAACCATGCTAAGCCATAAGTAAACAGTAATTGGGGATGTTTCAGGGAGTGAATTATAAAATTGTTTAACTGACCCAGCACTTAGCATGGTGCATGGCACATAGAAGGCAATTAATGTTTATTAAATTGAATTGAATTTTTGAGTACTTTATCTCATTTTTACTGTCTCCATAATGGAGATAGCAGGAAAAGCCTGGCTAAAGGATTACGGGGAAGACTTGAATTCAGAACCTGCCTCTGACACTGGCTATGTGACCCTGGGTAGAGCATGTAAACTCTTATGCAACTATCTAAGACTTTTCTACTAAGTTATAAACCTTTAGCATGAGCTAGAATATTGCAAATCCTCCAGATATTTACCATCTATTCCCCTGAGGGAAGTTTCACAGCCTCAACCGAAATAAACATTTAAAATGCATAAAGAAAAAATAATTACTATGCATCAGGAGAATTAAGGGGAAAAAAACCAGGAGTTGTCATCATTCTACCAAAGTAAAAACAAATATTCAAAAATAAAAAGGGATAAACAAGGAAACTATATTGTGTTGAAAAGAACCATAGACAACAAACTGATATCAGTAATAAACTTATATGTTCCAAATGCATTCAAATTCACAAAGGAAAAATTATCTGAGCCTCAAGAAAACATAGACATCAACACAATAGTGACAGGGGACTTCAATATCCCTCTATCAATTTTAGATAAGTCTAACAGAAAGATAAAAGGAAAAATATGAAACAAATTTCTTGAGAAACTACAGTTAAAAGCCTTATGGCATCTTCTAAATAGGACAGCAAAAGAATATACATATTTTTTTGTACTGCATGAAATTGCTACAAAAATTTACCATGTACAAGGGCACAGAGATATGGCAAACAAATATAAAAAGGCATAAATAATCCTTTACATACCATAATACAATAAGAATAGAAATTGGTTCAGGGACCACAAACAAAAGATACAGACCTAAATTGAGACTTAACAATGAAATCTTAACTAATGAATGGGCCAAAGAGCAAATAATAGAAACAATGAATAACTATGTAAAAGAAAATTATAATGATGAAACAATATACCAAAATTTCTGGAATGCAGCTAAAGCAGTCCTGAGGGGGAAAATAATGTTCTTATAATCATATATTAGCAAAATAAAGAGAAGATTAATGAATTGAATATGCATTAAAAATTATGGAATCAACAAATAAACAAACCTAAGAAGAACACAGAAGAAAAGATGTTTAAAAATAGAGAGGAAATAAAAGCAGAAATGAAAAACCCCATGAAAATGATAAATAAAACTAAAAAGTGGTATTTTGAGCAGATGAATAAAACTGATACACCTTTAGCTAATTTGATTAAAAAGAAGAGAGCAGAAAATCAAATCAATAAAATAGCAAACCAGCAAGGTGAAATCACAGCAGAAACAGAAGAAATAAAAAGAATAATAAGAACATATTGGGCTAAGAACACTGAGAACACAAAAGAAATAGAGAAATATTTTCAAAAATACTGAATCCATCAGAATACCAGATAGAGATCTTAAATAACTTGATCTAGTAAAAGAAAATAGATCTAGTTGTAAAGGAACTACAAACAAACAAACAAAAACCCAAACCTGAACCTGATAAATTGACAAGAGAATTCTATCAAATTTTTAATCATATTAAAACCCCAAATATCTAAAACCACATGAATATCTCAATAGATGTAGAAAAAGCCCTTGACAAAGTATAACACTTATTTATTCATTTTGCTTTTTGGAGGGCAATTGGGGTTAAGTGACTTCACACAGCTAGTAAGTGTTAAGTGTCTGAAGCCTATTTTGAACTCAGGTCCTCCTGACTTCAGGACCAGTGCTCTACTCACTGTGCCACCTAGCTGCCCCAGTAAAAACTACAAAATATAGGCATAGAAGAATATAGGCATTTTTGTGCTAAAAACTACAAAATATAGGCATAGAAGAAACCTTTTTAATATCATAAAATGCATCTCTCTGAAATCAAAAGTAAACACCATATGCAATAGGATACACTAGAATCTTTCCCGATAAATACAGGTATAAAACAAAGATGCCCACTCTCCCTACCTGTTATTTGATATAATTTATAATTATGGAAATACAAGAAATAGCAATGAGATAAAAGAAAAGAAGAAAGATGAAAAGGAAATAAAATTATCCTAGTTTGTGGATAATAGGATGGATTACTTGGGAAATCCCAGGCAATCAGTAAAGACAGTAATTGACAGTAATTGAAAGTGATTAATAGCTTTAGCAAAGTCACAGTCTACAAAATAAATCTTTAACAATCAACAGTATTACTATGCAATAATAACAAAACAGAAGAAGCAATCATAGAAAGGGAAACCCCATTCCAAATAATTAAAAAAATGCACAAAATATCTGGGGATCAATCTCCCAAAGCACACTAAAGACTTTTATAGATTCAATTACAAAGCATTCCTTGAAGAATTAAAGAATAATCTACATAGCTGGAGAAATATTCAAAGCTATCTAGGCTGTGCCAATATAATAAAAATGCCAGTATTATAAAAATGAATTTATCCCTTCAATGCTATGCCAATCAAATTACCAAGAGTATTTTTCACAGAGCTTGATAAAATAATAGCAAAATTAATTTGGAAAAACAAAAGATGTAGAATATCCATGGATATGATTAAAAGAAATAATAATGAAGGAAGAGTAGTACTTCTAGACCTCATACCATATTATAAATCAGCATTTATCAAAACCATCTGGTATTGGTTAAAAAAATAAAGAGATAGAACAATAGAATAGACTACATAAGGGAGAGTGAGAAACAATGGGCTTTAATAACCTAGTATTTGATAAACTGGAAAAGATAAAGTTACCCAAGGAAAAACTCCCTATTTGATAAAAACTACTAGGAAAACTAGAAAGTAGTCTGGCAAAAGACTTAGACTAACCCCTTACGCCACACCCCATAATACATTCTAAATGTATGAGTGAACTTAACATTAAAGATCATGTTATTTAAAAAATTTATCTGAGGAATAGATCATGTCCCTCTCATAGCTATTGGTAAGAGATGTATCCTTAACCAAACAAGAGATAGAGGCAATTACAAAAAGCTAAAATAGATAACTCTGATTACCTGAAACTGAAAAAGCTTCTATAAGACAACATTAATGCATCTAGAGTAAGAAAGGAAGTAGTTGAATGGGAAAAAATATCTTTGTATAAAATTTCTCTGATAAGAATTTGGCATGAGTTGAAATCTGGCCTCAGAAACTTACTGGATGTGTTACCTCAGGCAAGTCATGAAGTAAGTCAGTCATGACTGAAACAACTCAACAACAAAAACTCCAACATATATAAACAATTAATATACATAAGACCAATAGCCATTCACCAGTAGATAAGTGGTCAAAGAATATGAGCAAACAATTCTCAAAAGAACTGCAAAGTATTCACATCCACATTTTTAAAAATGCTCCAAATCACTAATAAGAGAAATCCAAATCAAAACAACTCTGAGATGGCGCAGTGAGTAAGAGTGCCAGCTCCAGAGATGGGAAACCTGGGATCGGTTCTGGCCTCAGATACTCGGCACCCACACAAAAATAACTGGCTGTGTAACCTTGAGCAAGTTACTTAACCCAGATTGCTTTAAAAAAAAAACAATAAACAACTCTGAGGTTTTACTTCACACCCTACAAATTGGCAAAAATGACAAAAATTAGTAACAATCAATGTGGGAGGGGTTGTAAGAATACACACACACTAATACATTGTTGGTAGAGTTGTGAAATTGTACAACCATTTTTGGAAAGCAATTTTGAATTATGCAAATAAAGTGACAAAAATGTCCAGATTTTAGTCTTTGAAGCAGATTCTCCATTACTGGGCAAGGAAGCTACTAATAAGGGAAAAAATCCTCATATACTCCAAAATATGTACAACAGCACTTTTTTTGACAGCTAAGAGTTGGAAACAAAGTAGTTGTCCATTGATTGTGGAATGCCTAAACAAATTGTGGTACATGAAGGTAATGATATTATTGTACTGAAAGAAATGATGTTTGATGAATACAGAGAAGCATGGAAAGATCTATATGAACTAATATGGAGTGAAGTAAATAGACACAGGAAGACAATATATGTAACAACTGTAACAATGTAAGTGGAAAGAACCAAAAACCCATAAGTAAATGTAACAATATAAAGACCAAACGTGACTTGAAGAGATATGAGAACACAGTCCCAACACGCAAAAACAAACATTCTCAACATCAAAAGGAATAAACAAGAAAACTACATTATGCTGAAAGGACTCATAGACAACAAACCAATATCAATATGCTCCAAATGCCTTAGCACCTAAATTCATAAAGGAAAAATTAACTGAACTGCAAGAAGACAGAAATAGAAATATAATAATAGCAGGAATTCTTTGATAGTTTCATTCTTTTTTCCTAATATTCCCCTATTGCTCACTTTCTGTCTCCTTCCTCTTTGGTAGAGGTTGCCCCAGGGACTGGACCTCAAAACCATCTTAGCCTCTTCTCTCATTAGACAATTTATGACTCACCAGCCTCAGTCTCTGCCCTAAGTGATTCCTGGGAGCACAGCACTGGCTGGATGCTGGGCTCTTTCCTTCACACTTTGTGAAGGGCTATACATATCCTGCCCTACTTTCCTCTCTTTCTCAGTTCCTCGTAAGACTTATATCTATTGGTCTTATTTATATTTATTAATTGTTTATATATGTTGGATTTTTTGTTGTTGAGTTGTTTCAACCATGTCTGATTTCCTTCATGATCCCCCATTTTTTGGGGGGGCAGTTTCTCATCAATGATACTGGAGCAGCTTACCATTTCCTTCTCCAGCTTATTTTACAGATAAGGAATTGAGGCAAACAGGGTTAACTCACTTGCCCAGGGTCACACATCTAGTAAGTGTCTGAGGTTGGATTTGAAATTCATACCAAACTGAGGGAACACAGTTCCTTTATGTAGGTCATAGTTTCATAGGTGTTACACATTGCACATGTTCTCAGACTTTCTCAATGTTATCAACCAGTTGTGCGGACTTTTTTCTTACTTTCTAAAAAACAAATTACTCTTGATAGCTCTTGGATAGGGGAGGAAGAGTGATATATGAGATACTATGGTGATGTAAGAAACAGAAAACATCAGTAAAAATGTATTTAAAAAATAAAATAAAATGCATGAAAAGGGTTACAAGTCATATGACCAACAAAGGCATATTTTCTGCCATATTTCACAACCTCTAAGACATCTCAAAAATAGAAATTACGTACAAAAGATAAGGTAATACCATCTGTTTTCAAAATTTGACAACCAAAAACTCAGATAATAATTTGATGAACTAACAGCAGAGAAGGTTAATTCCTAACCTAGAACAGGCATTCCTGCCCTATGGTATGCCATGTTCTCCCGGAAGGACTGCACAACTTGGCCCTCAGGTTTGCAGCAGTGCCCAATTCTACCCCTCTTTCCTCATAGCACTAAATTTTTTTAAAGGCAGAAGCTTACTTTGGATGTTGCATCAGCAAGATAGCACCTTTGGCTACAACAGAGCTTAGCCAGAGAAATGAGGAAGAGAGGAAAGTGGGGCAGGATATGTGTGCCCCTCCATAAATTCTGAGGGAAAGAGCTCAGCACCCAGCTGGAGTCAGTTCTGTGGTCCCAGAAATCACTCAGGGCAGAGACTGAGGCAGGTGAGCCATAAATAGTCTGATGAGAGAAAAAGTTAAAATGGTTTTGAAGTCCAGTCCCTAGGGGAACCTCTATCAAAAAGGAAGGAGAGAGAAATTGAGCAATAGGGGAATATTAGGAAAAAAGAATGAAACTATCAAATCACTCCTACTATTATTACTACTTCTGTCTTCCTGCAGTTCTGTTAATTTTTCCTTTATGAATTTAGGTGCTAAGGCATTTGGAGCATATTGATATTGGTTTGTTGTCTATGAGTCCTTTCAGCATAATGTAGTTTTCTTGTTTATTCCTTTTGATGTTGCAAATGTTTGTTTTTGCATTATTTTATAGCACTATTAAAAATCCTGCTTTTTTATTCATTTGATACAAACAGCTATCAGAAGAAATATTGTAAATTATTAACAGTCACATGAAAGAATGCTCCAAAACACTAAAAAGAAGACAAATGCCCATCAAAACAACCCTGTGGTTTCAGTTTATACCTTCCAAATTGGCAAAGGAAACAAAAGATGAGAACATTCAGTATTAGAAGAGATATTAGAAGGTAGACTAGTAAACTGGTAATTCCAGTAGGGTTCCCCCTCATATATTTCTCTTTCTCTCCCTTTTCATTCTTCTTTTATGGTAATCAAAACAGAACCATTTCCATGCTTTGTGTTAAATTAGACTCCCTTTATGAAACCTGACAGTTGGGTTCAGAGGGCACATATGTACCGTTTCTCCAAGTTAGAATGTAAACTGGTTATGTTTCATCCTTTCTCATTTTTGTTCATCTTCACCTCTTCATGTTTCTCTTAACTCCTGTGTTTGAACTTTAAAGTGTCTATGCAGTCTGGTCTTTTATCAGGAATGCTTAGAAATTCTCTATTTCATTAAAGATCCATTACCACCCCCCCCCCCCCAATAGAATTTTACTAAGTTTTTCTGGGTAAGTTGTTCTTGGCTGTTAGCCTACACCTTTGCATTCTGGAAGATCATGTTCCAAGTTCTCCATTTCTTTATGGTGGTGATTGCTAAATTGTGTGTCATCTTGACTGTTCATATTTGAATTTTTTCTTTTTGGCTGCTTAAAATATTTTTTCCTTAATATGGAAGATCTGGATTTTGGCTAAATTGTTCCTGGGAGTTTTCATTTTGGGATTTCTTTCAAGAAGTAACCAGTGAAATCCTTTCTATTTTCACTTTGACCTCTGGTTCTAAGAAACCTGGGCAGTTTTATTTTTAGATTCCATGAAATATCTCTAGGATCTTTTTTTTTTATTTATGACTTTCAGATAGTTCAAGGATTCTTAAATTTTCTCTACTCAATCTGTTTTACAGGTTAGTCATAGTTGCTTTGAGGGAACTTACATTTTCTTTTTTTTTTTAAATCTTTCTATTTTATTATTTCTTATTTTATAGATTTATTTGTTTCTATCTGGTTCATTCTAATTTTCAGGGAGTTTGTTGCTTGGGCAAGGTTTCATGCCTCTTATACCAAGTTCCCTTTCCAGTGATTTTTTCTATAGCTCTCATTTCTTTTCCAATGTTTTTTCCTCTTTTTTTTTTTTTTGAGAATTTACTTGTAGATGTTTTGAAGTTAATCTTTTTCTCTGGATTTGTGCTGTATGTGTGTGTGTGTGTGTGTGTGTGTGTCCATGTGCATGCCCACACTCCAGATTTATACCTCTGTCACCATAATAGCTTTTCATGGTAGAATTCTTTTTTCTGTTTGTTCATTCTTCCATCTTATTCTTAAATCCTGAAAAGGGCCAGTTTCTGCATACTTATGGAGATGATATTTGGGCTGGTCCTGCTGCTACTTTATTGGATTATTTAACTTTGTGTTATTCCAGGATCTCAGGGACAGTTCAGGTTGGGAATTTGAAAGCTTTCAGTATTCTCAAAGAGGTCTGATCCAGGGCAAAAAAATGTTCTCTTGGTCTAAAGCTCTGCAAATCCTGACCTGGGTTTGAATTTGAGTAACAGTAGACTTATCAGATTTGACCACTATCAGCCAGCTGGGAAACTGCTGGTTCAGAGTGACAGAATTATAGGCTTCCCCTTTTTTTTAGGATTCCTCTTTTGGTTCCATACTAGACTGGAAACTTGAACTGAGACCCTGATCTATTCTTGGGGATGAAACACAATGCTACTACTTACTTGTGAAATTATTGCTCTCTTGTAACATAGGATAGGGCTTGAGTTCACTCCTTACTCTGGATTACCACCCCTAGGAGAAAATTCTTCCTCTGCCCACCCTGTACTTATAACTCAAAACTTAGAAGAAAGAGAACTTCCGGTGACACACCTGCCAATTGGCACCTGTACCTGCACCCTACACAGGTTTAACCCCCTCTGTACTGGACCTAGGACCCCTCCCAGCACTGGAATTGTCCCTTCAGACATCCTCCTGGACAGATTACTTCCCCATGGTCCACAGACTTCTCTGTCTCCCTATGCTGACCTTGACTGGAAAAATGACTCACTATGATTTTTTTTCTAGGATTTCCCAATCAGAATTTTGATCTGGCATGTTTATTAGATGTGTTTGAAGGACAGATTCTTTTTTGAGGGAAATCACTATACTATACTTTTTCCTGCTATGCCAACATCTTGTCTCTGCCTTCTAGTCTAGTGTTTGTTTGTTTTTAATAGAAATGGGTATTGTGTTTTGTCAAAAGTTTTTTCTGCATCTAATCGTATGATTTTTGTTGATTTTGTTATTATTATGGTAAAGTTTATAGCTTTTTAAAAATATTAAACCAATCCTGCATTTTGGGGTATAAATTCAATATGGTCACAATGTATAAACTTTGTAATATATTTGTTTTGTCACTGCCAAATTTTATTTAAAATTTTTTCATCTATGTAATTAACAATAATGTTCTTTAGTTTTCTTTTTCCAATTTTGATTCTCCCTAATTTATATATCAAGAGCATATAAGTGTTGTAGAAGAAATTTGGTAGGATCCTTTCTTTTGCTATTTTTTCAAACAATTTATGCAATATTGGAATTAATTATTCTTTGAATGTTTGATAGGATTAATTTGTGAGAACTACTGGTCCTGAAGTTTTTTCCTTTGGAAATACATTTATGGTCTGTTCAATTCCTTCCTCTGAAACTGGGTTGTTTAAAGTCTCCATTTCTTTTGTTAACTTGAGTATTTCATAGTTTGTAAATATTCTTTTATTTCATTTAAGATGTTGCCTTTTGGGGCATATAGTTGAGTAAAATAGTTTCTAATAACAGCCTTTACTTCCTCTTCACTTGTGAATTCCTTTTCATTTTTAATACTAATAATTTGTCTTTTCTCTTTTTTTCCTTTGAATCAGTTTAGTTGAAATCTGTTTTATTAATTTTTTAAAATAGATACTAGTTTTATTTATCAGTTCGATGGCTTTTGTTTTCAATTTTGTTAATTTCTTCTTTAATTTTCAGTGGTATTCCCTGCATGCTTGTGCCTTCTCTCTGAAATGACATCATATTTATATTGTACATATCTTGTTCATACATATTTGTTTGCATGTTGATTGCCCCACTAGAATGTGACTATCTTTCACTTTTCTTTGTATTCGTAGCGCTCACAGAGTTTGGCATGTAGTATGCTCTTAATAAATGATGATGACATTGATCAGGTAAGTTAAAGAGCCTATCATCCCTGCCCTGGTATTTTCTACCATCTTGTTCTTAGAGTTAATAAAAGATTTCCATAAAACAGATGTAATAGGATAGGCTTATGCTTGGAGTGCCTCAGTGTGTTCAGCTGATACAAATTCCCCTTTTGGGAGAAGCTGGAGAGCCTGTTTCTGGGAGAGTTGTGAATATATGTAATGGAAGCACCTTGGGGAGATGTTGAAGAGGCACAGATATTCTGTGGCTGGTTATAGTTGGCTAACTACATGATTAGAAGGAGTCTCTTTGATTTGCTTCAGAGACATTCAGAAAGTACTAGCAACTGGAGCTTCAGCCATTTTTCTCTTGGGCTCTGCCTTGGTTTGGCACTTTCCCTGAGGGCATCCAGTGAGAGAGAATGCTGAATGTGGAGAAACTTTGAGCCTTCTCTCCTCTGAGACTGGCATGTGGCCTTATGAAAATAGGTCGTTTATTGTTTTGTTTGCATTTTGTTCTTTTGCATTTTAAGTAAAGGAAGCTCAATTTCATGAGTTTCAAAAGGTCCAGAAAGTGAGCCTTTAGGAACCCAGGAGAGATGAATCCATGCTGAGCTTTGCAATCACCTTAGTATCCATGCCTTGGGGCAACAGCGAGTGACCTTTGGGACTGACCTTTGAGACAGTCCAGTAGTAGCTGAGAGACGCATCCAATAGTAGTGCTGCATTTGAGGTGGGATAGGAAACATTGTGCCCCACAGGTGGTGAAAAGTTGTTGGGTTTTTTTTTTTTTGTTCTTAGGATATTTTTGTTCTTTTGTTCTTAAGATATTTTCAAAGTAAATATCCCTTAGTAAAAGTTAATTGATGGGGCGGCCAGGTAGCACAGCGAGGAAGAGCACCGGCTCCAGTGTTGGGACGACCTGGAGATCGAATCCCGGCCTCAGACACTCAGCACCACACCCAGAAATAATTGGCCGTGTAACCTTGAGCAAGTTACTAACCCTGATTGCTTAATTAAAAAAAAAAAGTTAATTGATGGGAAATACTTAAATGGGAAGGAGGCATCAGGTAGTTACTAACCCCTAACAACTTAGGTTAACCAGTGGGGGCTTTGAGTTAATGGCATGTAGAGAAGAGACACCCTCAAACCCCCAGGGTACCCACAGAATCCTGAAGGGAAGATGTAGCAGGACTTGTTCTGGGAGAGTGAGGCCCAAGCAAATTAGCTAGATGGAGAATAGACTCAAGTCAACCCTGTCCCCCTATTTTCAACCTCTCCTTGCTCTGCCAGCTTATAAATGTGACTCCCTCCGCAGGCTACTGGGCTGAGGCCTTTAATACTAACAACTCAATTTTATTTAGCATTTTCCTAACAATAATCCTGTGGGGTTGATAGCATAAGTATTATCATCACTCCCATTTTGCAAAGAAGACTTGAAGACTATTATCAGATGGCTATTAACTGTCAGGACCAGGATGTGACCTAAGGACTCTTGACTAAGCCTAATACTCTTTTCACTATACCAGGGTACTTCTTAAAAGTGACTGAAAAAAGTCAGTGTGACTCTAACAGTTCTCATTTTCTTGTCAAGAAATCTACAACGAGGCATACTAGACCTGGCTCACTGGGGGAGTCTTGCCTCTACAATCCTATTGATGAAAAACTCAGAAATTTAAACCTCCCCAACACCCCTGGCCCCTGGAGTCTCTCTTCCCCTCTTATTGGAGAGGCTGGAGGATGGACATTAGAGGCCTCCTCTTTGATCCTCCACTATTTAAGGATGGTGCCCAGTGAATTCTCACTTTTTTTGCTACCCAGCTAATTTTGTAAACTTCATTATCTCTAGAAACATCATTCTGCAAGATGAAATCAACTCATAAACTCATAGCTCTTCAAATAATTTCCTACCCTGGCTTCTGTGTTGCCCCTCCTTGCTCCCTTTTCCAGCTTCTTTTTATGTGGTGTTTCCCACTTTAGACTGTAAGTTCCTTGAGCTCAGGGACTGTCTTATGTCTTTCTTTGTATCCCTGGAATTTAGCACAGTACCTGGCACTGGTGCTTAATGAGTGTTTCTTGACTCTAACTGTTTCTTACTTAGCATCATAGATTTAGAGTTAGAAGGGAACAGACCAGAGGGGTCACCTAATTTAACAACCTCATTTTCTAGAAACTGAGCCCAGAGAAGGCAAATTTCTTGCCCAAAGTCACACAGGGAGCAGGTAAGCAGAGTTAGAATTCCAGCTTAGGCCTTCTGCCAAATTCAGCTCCACGTTGGATCCTGGATCTCAGCTCTCTTCTTCAGTGAATTTAAATCAGAATTTTGACTCTTCTGTGAGGGCAACAGCTCAACCTTGTCCTTGAAAATACTAAGTGCTTAACCTTGCCAGGTCTGCCTTTCTTTCTCCTCCTTCTCTATCAACAATGGTTATATATACAGAGTCCAAGCACTTTTTTGCTATTGCCGAAATTCCTTTATTTTTGTCCCACTGAACACCAGAAGAGGGAGCCTGTGGGCTCCTAATCAAGCCCATTGAAAACATTCGCCTTTCTAGAACAGCAAGAACTCATTACCTCCTGAGGATCTGTTTGATGCTGGCATGACCACGCCCAGGCCTGGGGTGAAGTGCTATCAAGGACACAAAAGAACCATAGAATCTAGGACAGTTGGAAGGAATTTTAGGATTATAGATTAAAATCTGGAAGGTGACTCTAATAAAGGGCTAGGCCAGAAGTCAGGAAGACTCATTTTACGAAGTTAAAAGCTGACCTCAGACACAAGCTATAGGACCCTGCGCAAGTCACTTAACCCTGTTGGTTCCAGTTTCCTCTTCTGTAAAATGAGCTGGAGAAAGAAATGGTAAAGCACCCTAGTATCCTTGAGAAGAAAACCCCCAAACAGGGTCATGAAGATGAAGTCACAAATATGACTATAAGCTTCCTGAGGACAGTGATTGTGCTGTGTGTGTGTGTGTGTGTGTGTGTTTTCAGAGAGAGAGAGAGAGAGAGTATTAAGTGCTTATTATGTTCCAGGCAATGTGCTAGGTTCTAGGGATAAAAAAAACAACTACAGTTCCTGCCCTCAAGGGGCTTACAATCTAATAGGGGAAGGAACATATATAGAAGAGCTGGAAGGGAACAGAGCTGTTACTGGAGAGTGGGTTGTTGTGAAGATGGCCAGGAAATGGCCACCGTAAGCCACATTCCAGGCAAAAAAAAAAAAAAAAAGGTGAAAGCTCACTATTCAGAGACCCTGATGCCCTGGGGGTGGTGTCAGTAAATATGTGTTACATTAAATTGAATGAAGACTATAAGGAAAAGACAGGAAAAATGACTCTACCAATAACATAGCTGATGAGGTCAGCATCACTTGGTGGAAAGTGTACTGGACTTTAAGTCAGGAAGACTTGAATTATAATTCTGCCTTTGATACTTAGCAGCTTCCTGACCCTGGATGCTCACTTACCGGTAATGTCTATGAGCCTCAGTTTCTTTATCTGTAAAATGAGCAATACTTGAAGTGTAGTTACATGGTAACACTAATTCCACAGGCCAGACTGTAAGTTGCAGAATGGGTGGTCATCTATAGTCAAAATCAAAGGATTTTGTCATTGAGAGATCCCTCTACCAGTGAAAACTTAAGTCTGGGCAAAAACAAAATACAAAACAAAAACTTCCTCCCAGAACTGTTGTAACTTTCAAATGAAATAAAGTATACAAAGTACTTTCCTTTCTAAATTTTAAAGCGATGTAAATGTCAACTGTTACTACAGCTAGGTAGGGTGACCCTAGGCAAGTTGCTAGGCCTGTTTCCAAATTCCATACACCTTGTGGTTCATGAAACCTGAATGAAACAAAGGAGAATATAATTCAGCACCAAATACGTGGTCAGTAAGATCCAGAAGAGTAAGAATCTGTCTGTTTCTCTCTCTGTCTCTCTATCTTTCTCTTTATTTCTCTCCTCTCTTCCCCTCTCTTCTCTCTCTCTCTCCTTCTCCTCTATCTCTTTTTCTCTCCTCTCTCTCTTCTTTCCCTCTATCCTGTCTCACTCCTCTTTCTCACTGTCTCTCCTCTCTCTTCCTCTCTCCTCTTTTTCTCTCTTTCCCTCTCTCATCTGTCTCTCTCCTTTCTCTTCCTCTCTCCTCTGTCTCTTTTTCTCTGTCTGCCTGTCTCTGTCTTTCCTCTGGCTGTCTTTCTCTTCTTTTCCTCTGTCTCTCCTCTCTCTTCCTCTCTCCTCTGTCTCTCTCTATGTCTGTCTCTCTCTCTTTCCCTCTCTCCTCTGTCTCTATCTCTATGTCTCTGTCTCTCCCCCTTTCTCCTCTGCCTCTGTCTCTCCTCTTTCCCTCCCTCTTCTCTCTCTTTCTCTTCCTCTCTCCTCTGTCTGTCTCTTTTTCTGTCTGCCCATCTCTCTCTCTGTCTCTCCTCTGTGTCTCTCTCCTCTTCCCCTCTCTTTCCTCTCTCTCTCTCT
>NW_027187419.1:4439535-4524053 GCF_028583685.1 Petaurus breviceps papuanus | reverse complement strand
TCTCTGTCTCTCTCTCTCTCTCTGTCTCTCTCTCTCTCTGTCTCTCTCTCTCTCTGTCTCTCTCTCTCTGTCTCTCTCTCTCTGTCTCTCTCTCTCTCTCTCTCTCTCTCTCTCTCTCTCTCTCTCTCTGTCTCTCTCTCTCTCTCTCTCTGTCTCTCTGTCTCTCTCTCTCTGTCTCTCTCTCTCCCCCCGCAAGAAGAACTTGGGGAATGTGAGAAGGGAGAGAGGAATGTGGGCTGGCCCCACTGAGAAGGACTGGGACTGAGGCCTGAAGGGTGTAGAAAAAAGAAAAGGAGCAAGACCAGCTGAGAGACAGACTAAGCTACTATAACAATTGGAAGAAAAATGTTATCCCAGGAAGGGAAAATGTTCTTTTTAATCTCTTGCTTCCAGGCACGAAATGAAATACTCAAATTAAGAGTAATCATCAGCCTCCCAGCAACTGTGGCTGTAATTATGGCAGGACACTGGCTTTTCAGATTCAAGTACACTTAGTTCAGTTGTTGCCCCTAAATGAAGCAAACAGCGCATCAGCAAAGAATCAATGATTTTACAGATCACAGGGCACGCTCTAGTGAAGGGCAAGGCCCCCTTCTTCCTCCTTTGTTGGATACTTGGTGGCATGGACTGAGCCTGGATTTGGAGTCAGAGGCCTTGGATCCAAACCCTAGCTCTGTCATTTACTAGCTGTGTGATCCTCAGTAAGGCAGGGAACATCAATTACTTCAGAATTGTAATAACTATTTTATGTAGTGTTTTAAGTGTGCAAAGTGCTTTAATACATTATCTTATTTGATCCTCACAATAATCCTCTGAGGTAGGTGCTATTATCATCCCCGTTTTATAGATGATTAAGAAAGAATGAAAGGGAAAAAAAAGGGAGAAAGAAAGAGAGGGAGGGAGGAAGATAGGAAGGGAGAAAGGAAGAAAGAAAATAAGAAAGGAGGGATGGAAGGAAGGAAAGAAGGATGGAAAGAAGGAAGGAAGGAAGAGAGAGGGAGGGAAGGGGAAGATAGGAAGGAGAAAGGAAGGAAGGAGGGAAGGAAGGACAGATAGAGGGAAGAAAGGAAGGAAGGAAAAAAGAAAGTAGATAGCATATTTCATCATGAGCCCTTTGGTTAGTCACACTGTTGATCAGAAATTTCTAAGTCTTTCAGAGTTGCTTGTCTTTACAACTATAACCTTGTCAGGCTAATAAAAGAATTTCTTCACTCTTCTGTGTCCTATTGGAGGTAAACCCCTTATCACCTCCTTTCTTTCAGGCCCAGTCCAGTTTTCCTAAGACTTTGGGGCTGTCATAGGGTCCTAGTACTGATAAGGTTGGTCTGAGGTGCCTCTTTTTCTTTGTGCATGCTTCCCTACTGCAATCCCAATAGTTAAATTCCTCCCAGTCCAGCCTCCAGCATCTGCAAGCCCTCAGGATGATGCCTACTTACTCAGAGTCTCCTGCACTATAAAATTCCCCTCCTTCCCTTCCCATCAAAGCTTCAGCCTCCCTTTCCTTTTCTGTGTCCCCTTGACTGAGGGACAGGTCCTCTCTCTGCTCTAGGTAGTAAAGAGCTATAAAATGAAGCCTTCCTGGCCCAAATATTCCCAATTCTCTAATCTCCCATAACTGGCTAGTATAAAACCTTTCTTAGAACACCTGTCACATTCTTCCTTGTATCACTGTTATTTACAGGAATGCCTTATTTCCTTTGCTAGATTTTAAGCTGTTTGAGGGAAGAGATGATGCCTTATTTATTTTAATATCTCTCTCAGCAGAGGATTGCAAATACATGTATTTAATAAATATGTGAGGAATTAATCAATGAATGAGATAAAAATAGTCTCTGAAGTGGTGTGTGTCAGCTGGTTCTTCTGTGTATTAGTGCAGCACAATGCTGTGACCAAGGGGTGTTTGTTTGTTTCATATGATCCTTGAGTTCAGTGATTCAGAAAACTGCCACTTAGCCAGTTCCCTCTAACAATGCAGATCAGAACCTGTTCTCTACCTTCTAGTCCAATCCTGTTAAATATGACTCTAAACAAATTTTAGAGCTACAGAACCCACGAAGTGACAGAGAGAAACAAACCTCCCAATGAAGGCAGCCTGGCAGGTCTACAGGAAGGGTCTATTGCACTCTGCTGGGAGCCAAGCACAGTCCCGTGGGAACCACATGGTTCTGACCCCAGGGTGGCCCCAACCAGCATTGGCAGGAGCAGACTTTAGGAGAGTGAATCACCAGCAGCTGTGGCAGTTTCCAGACTTCTCAAACCATAAGCGCCAAAGACAAAGTAAAAAGTCAGTGGGGAACCCTGTTGGAACAGGGGGACTGAAGGGTGCTTCCAGACCCTGCCCCCAGGGTGAGAAGTGACTGAGGTGCAGCAGCTGCTGATGCGTGGCTGCCTCCAGAACTCCTGGCCTGCAGATTGTAGGGGGACCAAGCAACCATTCAGAGGGTAATCACTCTTGCTTTAACCTGTTTGGATCTGGATCATGGTCTTGGGTGGTGGTCCTGGGGTGTGTGGCCAGTGTGCCAGAGCTTGTGGTGGCTGTAGAGAGGGCACCCTCCTAATGTTCTGGCAGCTATGAAAACCCCAGTGATTTGGGACATAGCTCTCTCCACTCTGGAAGCAGAGTGGCAAAGTACTCAAAAGGCAAGTAATTGCCTGGCAAGATGAGCAAGCAGAGGAAGTGCCATCAGACCATAGAATCCTTTTTTGGGCATAAAAAATGTCAAAGTATGGAATGGGAAGAAGACAACGAAGTCAGAACTCCTGTATCAAAGGCTACCAAGAAAAATATGAATTGGTTACAGGCCATGGAGGAGCTCAAGAAGGATTTTGAAAATCAAGTAAGAGAAGTGGAGGAAAAATTGGAAAAAGAAACAAGAATGATGCAAGAAAATCATGAAAAGCAAGTCAACAGCCTGCTAAAGGAGACCCCCCCCCCAAAAATACTGAAGAAAATAATACCTTAAAAAATAGATTAACTCAAATGGCAAAAGAGGCCCAAAAAGCCAATGAGGAGAAGAATGCCTTAAAAAGTCATATTTTCCAGATGGAAAAGGAATTTTAAAAACTCACTGAAGAGAATAATTCCTTCAAAATTAGAATGGAGCAAATGGAAGATAATAACTTTATGAGAAATCAAGGTACTATAAAACAGATCCAAACAAATGAAAAAGTAGAAGCAATGTGAAATATCTCCACCTTCTAGTCTGAGAGAGCTTCTGGTTACACTAGGAGGCTATATGACTTGACCAGGGTCACAAAGCCAGTGTATGTCAGAAGTAACAATACAACAGTTCAACACAATAAATATTTATCAAACCCCTACCTTGTGCAAGGTATTGTGTTAATTGCTAGAGATACAAACAATAAAAAGGAAGATATGCCTTGACTGCATGGAGTTGATAATCAAATGATGTGAAATGATAAACAAAAGGAAGCTGAAAGGGGATTAGTAGGGAGAGATATCTAGCATGCAGAGATAAAATTAAGCAATGCAGCTGAAGGGAAATAAAGAGCTGACTGAGCAGGGTCGTTAGGTGGCATAGTAAATAGTGCACCAGCCCTGGAGTCAGGAGGACCTGAGTTCAAATCTGGCCTCAGACACTTAACACTTACTAGCCATGTGACCTTGAGCAAGTCACTTAACCCCAATTGCCTTGTCATCACTCCTCCAAAAAAAGGGGAAAAAAAAGTTGACTGAGCTACTGGCCCCTGTTTATTTCTTTTTTAATTTTTAAAAATTTATTTATTTTTAGTTTTCAACATTCACTTCCATAAGTTTTAAATTTTCTCCCTTTCCTTTTCTCCCCTCCCCAAGACAGCATGCAATCTGATATAGGCTTTACATATACATTCCTTTAAAACATATTTTCATATTAGTCATGTTGAATAGAAGAATTAGAATGAATGGGAGTGAGAATGAGATGAATGAGAAAGAAAAACATAAAACAAAACGAAATAAAAAAGAAAATAATCTGCTCCACTCTGCATTCAGACTTCCTATTTCTCTGGATGTAGATGGCATTTTCTATCTTGAGTCCTTCGAAACTGTTTTAGGTTCTTGCATTGTTGAGAAGAGCCAAGTCTATCAAAGTTAGTCATCACACACTATGGCTGTTACTATGTACAATGTTCTCCTGGTTCTGCTTGCTTCACTCAGCATCAGTTCATATAAGCCTTTTCAGCTTTTTCTTAAGTCTGCCTGTTCATCATTTCTTATAGCACAATGGTATTCCATTAACATTCGTATACCACAACTTGTTCAGCCATTCCCCAATTGATGGGCATCCCCTCAGATTCCAGTTCTTGTGTTGGCCCCTGTTTAAAGGGGGCCTTTGGGAAAAGTTGTTTGTTTGTTTTTGCTTTGCCTTCAACCCCTCTAATGAGGGGGTACTGATGAGGGATAACTTGAATCCAGACTCTAAGCCATGCTGCCTTTCATGTAACCAATTTGTAGCTCCCTAAATAGGTTCTTAATGAGTGAAGAATACTTTTAGTAAGAATTAGAGATGGGCTGGTGGAGGAGATACTATTTCCTAGGCAGACAAATCACACAGGGTAGGGTGGCCCCTAGACATGGCTGGACTATGAAAACACCTACTAGAATCAGATTCCTGAAAAGAATAATCTTGTAACCTGTTATCAACACTATCCCGTCTCTCTCTGCTAGCCAGTATTTAATGCTAGCTGAGAGAAAATATATCTCTTCTGGTAGCTGTGAAGTGTCTCAGAATTACATTTCTGTACAGAACTAATAGGTCTGCAACTTTGCTATAGCCCTTTAAACTACAGGGCACAAATGCAACGTAATTCATTTATTTATTGATTGCTGCTGCTCCTAATAATAGTGTGATAAAATACCTCTCACATGTACCCGGGAGCTTTGTAGACTCACACTCTGCACAGATATATGTGAACTCCTGCCTAGTCTCTGATTGCTTCCTAAGTAGTTTATGTCACTGGAAATGATTGAACAATAGCAGCAGGGCAGACTTATGACCCTGTCCTAGACAATTCTCCCTTCTTAGGTCATGATTGGTGCTCTGGGAAGTTCTAATCCAAGAACCTAGGATGGATACGTCTTCTATAGCAACAGGTTATAGTAGAAAGAATACTAGGTTTGATAGTCAGGAGAACCAGGTTCAAATCCTACCCTAGACACTTGTAGCCAATTTCAAAGCTTCAGTTTCCTCATCTGTTAATAGTTATTGTTGTTGAGACGTTTCAGTCATGTCCAACTCTTTGTGACTCCATTTGGGCTTTTTTTGCAAAGATACTGGAAGGGTTTGCCATTTCCTTCTCCAGCTCATCTCACAGATGAGGAAACTGAGGCATATAGGGGTAAGTGACTTGCCCAGATCATACAGTTATAGTAAGTGTCTGAGGTTAGATTTAAACTCAGGTCTTCCTGATTCCAGACCTAGTGCTCTATTCACTGAGCCCAAATAATAATTAATAATAATAATAATAATACTGCCCCAAATAATTGTTATTATTCATTGTAATTTCTTCTGTTCAGTTCCCTCATTTGTTAATAGATGTATTTTTAAATTTGGTGTAGCAACTCCTATGCAAATAAAGATGGGTGCCCAATTATTTTGTTGCTGTTCAGCCATGTCTGATTCTTTGTGCCCCTATTTGGTGTTTTCTTGGCAAAAATACTGAATTAGTTTGCCATTTTCTTCTCCAGTTCATTTTATAGATGAAAAAAACTGAGGCAAACAGGGTTAAGTGACTTGCCCAGAGTCACACAGCCAGTATGTGTCAGAGGTAGACTTAAACAGAGATCTTTCTGACTTCAAGACTAACTCAATAGCCACTATCAGTAATTTCTCTGTTAAATAGAATCAATAAAATTTGCACTATTTGCCTGGATTGTTGCAAGGAAAACACTTTGTTTATATGTCTTCAAGCAGAGATGTGAAACATCCTATAGAATACATTGCTTCTATGACACTCCTGAGTACCTCCAGAATGGATTAAATGTTGGTATTTGGGAAAATACTCAATAAAATTACAGTTGAAAATAGATGTTAGTATATGGCTTTCTAAATTCATATCCAACTTTCAGAATCCTTACATGTGGTTTAGTGGCCCCATTTCTATTGGAGTATGATCAGATTGCTCCAAAACTCTGTATCATTAACATCCTGGTGGCTCTTTCTGCTCTATCTGGAGCTAGAGGGCACCAGTGTGCTGTGCTATAT
Source organism: Petaurus breviceps papuanus (assembly GCF_028583685.1). Taxonomy (NCBI): domain Eukaryota; kingdom Metazoa; phylum Chordata; class Mammalia; order Diprotodontia; family Petauridae; genus Petaurus; species Petaurus breviceps. The sequence continues at coordinate 4,517,850 of NW_027187419.1, read as the reverse complement.
GTTCATTAAGGAAACTTTGAAACATTAAATTGTGAAAATATTGGTTCTTTCCTTGGTGAGTTTTGGCTTTTAGATTCACGTTAAGAGGAAGTGACTATAGGGAAATGGGAAAAGGGGTCTTTGTTCGTGTTCTGTTTTGAATGTGACCCATGGAGAACAGGTTACCTCGTGGTACTAATCTGGCAATCATCTGGGTAGAGGTGGTTATGGGTGGGAGGACTATGCATTTCCACCCAGGAAAAGTAGTTGCTGCTAGATTATCTTTAGGCAATGGCCAAATTGGATCTAGTCAATTCAATCTGATGAATATTTATTGAGTGGCATTGTGTATACTCCACACACACACACAAACAAAAATGATGTCATTTTAATTTAAAAATTATATAATATTAATAACATAATATATAACATAAATGATATGATATAACATGACATATAATGACATATTCATGCTAATGCTCTTTTTCCCATATGTTGCTCTACTAAGTTTGAATCCCAAGGCACAGGATGCCCCTCTCAAGATCACCTGAAATCACCTCTTAACTTAGATTTGGATACTCAACACCAACTCAACCCTCAGACTCCACTCCTCTCTGATTGGAGAGCTGGAAGGTGGAGCACTGAACTCCTGTCAAAGCTTTCTTTTATATAGGGCAGCCATCTGGATTGTCCAAGTTAACTCCATTTTCCATCAGAAGTTCTGTGTGGGGGTGGCTAGGTGTCGGAAGTGAATAAAGCATCAGCCCTGGAGTCAGGAGGACCTGAGTTCAAATCCAACCTCAGACACTTAACATTTACCTGCTGTGTGACCTTGGGCAAGTCACTTAACCTGACCTGACTTCCCCCCTCCAAAAAGGAAAAACAAAACAAAAACTAAAAGAAGTTCTGTGTGGTTTGAACTCAGAAGAACATGAATGATGCCCTTAACCCCTGGTGTCTGCCCCCACTTTCCCAGCCCTGCCTGCTGAAAAGCTTCCTTTTGTGTGTTATCACCCCCTATTAGACTGTAAACTCCCTGGGCGGGGCTGTGGGGGTGGGAGAGGGGACTGTCTTTTTCTTATTTTTATCTTCAACACAGACAGCACAGTACTTGAAGTATAGTAGGTGCTTAATATAATACTGATAATATAATATAAATAACAATATAATTTGAAATGTGCAAGGTGCTTTGTATCAGTTATCCCATTGGAACTTCATCCCTCCCCCTGAAATAAAAACCATAGGTTATTGTTAATCCTGTTTTACAAGCGACAACACTGAGGTTCAGAGTGGTCCAATGATTTGTGGTAGCCACACAGCTAGCTAGTATTAGAAATAGGCTTTGAATAGAGTTCTTCCTGACTTTAAATCCTATACTTAATCTACTGTGCCATGATGCCTCTGAACTGATATATGGGATTCTTTTTTTTTTTAAGATGCTGGAGATTTCCTGGAGAATAAACATTTATGACCTGCTTAAGAGAATGGACATTTCCAACAAATGACAATGCCCCTCCAGGGACATGATGTTGCCCCAATCAGCTCTTTTCTGGCTAACAGGCCAAGTGGGCAGTTGGAATTTCTTCTATATTTGGGTAGAAATCAAGGGTGTTGACAGGTGGAAGAGCAGATATAGATCAAAGACAACCCAAGCGAACTAAACAAAGTCTCTAAAAGCAGCAAAGTTTCAGTGGATGTCAGAATGGAAAAATAAAGAACTGCATAGTAGTGAAATATTTATATTATGTTTTAGAGTTTATCAAGTGCTTTCCTTAGAACAACCCTGTGAGCAAGCTCTGTTATACCCATTTTACAGAGGGGAAAGCTATGGCTCAGAGAAGTTAGCTAGGGTTGTACAGCTAGTAATTGTCAAAATCAGGATTTGAACCCAGGATTTCCAACTCCAGATTGGTACTCTACATTTTACTGTCGCATGTAAAAGACAGAAGGGAACAGCTCGAAAGCAAAATATTTGCAATGCTAATGTTCACAATTATTGAATATTAGCAAAACCAATTATATAGCCAAACCTCAATTACCTGAAGCTGCAGTTTTCCATTCATCAGAAGGCACTAATTTATTAATTTTACATATTCTTTTCTCTATTTTTATGAGAGGCAAAAAAAACCAAAACAAAACCCAACTGTGCCTTATGTTAATTGTGTTGATTGTTCATTTGTTTTTAAAGTTCAGGCTACTGTCAGGGCTTAGTATGTGTAGGGAAACAAGGAGGTTGTTAAAATGCCCAGAATATGGAGCAAAAGCCAGGGTTGATTTTGTTGTTGTTGTGACACGTTTACTTAGCAAAGGCAGGAATGTGGACCAGGAGGATGAGGGACAATGGCCTTGCCTGGTTCACTTAGCTTTTGCTCTTGCTCAATTTCATTTGCATGCTAATTAGGTGGGCTTTTCGTATGTAATAGACTTCATAGGCACAGCTCGGCAGTCAGTAAAAGCCAGTCACTGTCATGGGCTAAGATAAAGCCTATTCATTCCACTGTCCTATCTAGTACTGTTTCAAATCCCCTGCTTCCAGGGAACTATCCAACCCGATCTTAAAAGACTGATGCTCTGGTCTTACAAAACGCTCAGTCATCCAAGAAATAGTGAGTGTGCTTTACTGAGTTATGACCATGGTACCTTGTTCATACCCACCTTTTGTTATTCTACCTCTGTGCCTCTTTTTCCTCATCTGTGAAATGGGCATTAAAATACTTCCGCCATTTATCTCATTTCAGAGGGTGTTAATGAGAAACATGCTTTGTAAACCTTGAGGTCTTACACAAAAGTAAGCTATTATTATTTTGCCTGACTGAGAAAACAGAAACCAATCACACTTGTGAAGGGAGAAGAACCTTTTAGGATGATTTTTCTGACCCTTTGACTGAATTCTGACAGAAAACTGTTCCCCAGTGTAAATGTAATGGTCCCGACTTTTCAAGGATCCCCTAGTACTTGTGTATAGATAATAGGTGAATAGGGACAGGTAGATGGCACAGTGGGTAGATAGAATGCTGGATCTGGAGTTAGGAAGACTAATCTTTCTGAGCCTGAATCTGGCCTCGGACATTTACTAGCTGTATGACCCTAGACAAGTCACTTAACCCTATTTGCCTCAGTTTCCTCATCTGTAAAAATGAACTGAAGAAGGAAATGGCAAATCACGCCAGTATGTCTACCAAGAAAACTCCATATGGAGTCACAAAGAGTCCAACATGACTGAACAACAACAGGGGTTGAATTCTTCTTTAATGGGTGATGAGACTGCTTTTATTACTGTTAATACAATGGACAAAGTTGATCAGTTTTCATAGAGGATTATATGGGTAGAATACTGAGGCTCAATATGTCAGTGGTAGCTTGTCCTGGATTGAGCAGGGTTGTGGTACAGAGTTTTAGATGAACTAATGGGCTCAGTTCAGGGTCCTGGTTGGAGTCCAAAGCCAAAAATAGATATCTGAGATCGGGCAAGGGCAATCACTACAGGACTACAGTCACCTGACCAGATTGAAGAACTTATGCCTGAAATCAATAGAAAGGACCTGGGAGTCTTCTGAGCAAGCTGTAGAACCAAAGAGGGCTGGCTATAATGAGAATCACTTAGGCCCTCTGATGTCCTTTCCGTTGCTTTTCTCCCTATTCATAGCACCATGGCCTCTCTTTTTCACTAATCCCATACCATATCAGTCAATCAAGCAACTTGCATTTATTAAGCATCTACTATATACCAGGAACTGAAGATACAAAGGCAAAAAATAGTCCCTGCTCTGAAGGAACTCTCAGGATGAGTTGAAAGTATACTTAGTCTAGACAAGACTCAGAGGGATCACATGGTAAGAGCAATATCCTAATCCTCTTTCTCGTGAAAGTCAGACTAGTTTTTCTTGAGAAGATATTGGAACTGTTCTCGAGATTTATTTGGTTCAGGGGACTAAGGGTTTTAGGTTCCTGATCACATGAGTACAAAAGAGACTCTCTCTGATGCTTCCTGTGGACAACTGGGGACAATTTAGAAGCAGGGGATCTCTTCTCACCTGAATTAACTTGAGGTATCCTAGATACTTATCCTTATTGAATGTCTTTCTTCTTCTATGTTCAAGTAAACCTCCTTTTTTCACCTCTTGAATGATTTACAAAAGTTTCATCTGAATATCAAACCTAAACTACCAAGTGTAGTGCCAATGCAATATTCATAGCGCCCACAGTCACTATAAATATACATGTGTGGGGCTTGGTCACAAAATATAACAGCCTCTCCATATAGAAGACAGAAGCAAAACATTTATTCAGACACTATAAAACCAAATCCCAACACCAGGAAACCAAATCCATCACAATATAGCAGAGAGCCACACCATCCTTTACCCTTCCCACAAACCAACACAAGACCAAAACTTACTCATAAGACTATCTGTCTCCCTTGGAAGCTCCTCTTCTCCCAATCACCTAGCTTGCTCTGACTACCAGCTTCCTGTGGGCTCTGCTCCACCCTTCAGCAATCTCCTCGGACAATAGGCTCCATGTGATTACATTTAGCCTGTTAGGGGGCAGAGTTTATTTTCAAAGCAGGGAAGGTCTTCAAATTCCCTTAGGCTTATTAAGGGGCAGGGAAGGTCTTCAAATTCCTATTACCATTACACCAAGTAATTAGCTTAAGTCAGACCTAACCCCAAATAGGCTTGAGAGGTATCTTTAGCAGAGAATTGTGCTGTCATATGAAGGTAAGATGAGACTTATTCTCTATGGCCCTGGAGGTTGAACCAAGAACAAGGAGGAAAAGGTTCAGAGAGGCAGATTTAGGTTTGATATTGGTGAAAAAAAATCCCAACAAACTGAATTAACCAAAAGTGGAATGGGAAGGTAATGGGTTCTTCTTCACTGGAGGCCTTCAAGCACTTGACCACTTCATCAACAATCACTTATCTCTGAGCATATTTAATAGATTTGGGGGCAGCTAGGTGGTTCAATGGATAGTGTGCTGGGCCTGGCATCAAGAAGACCTGAGTTCAAATCCAACTTCAGATATTTTCTAGCTAAGTGACCATGGGCAAGTCACTTAAGCCCCATTTGCCTCAGTTTTCTCATTTGTAAAATAAGCTGGAGAAGGAAATAGCAAACCATGGCCAAGAAGATCCCAAATGGAGTTACAAAGAATCAGACATGACTGAAACAGCTGATCAGGGGATTTCGGGGAGTTATAGCTCTGAAGTTCTATTATTTTATTCATGAATTCGTCCTTGTAAATAAATCTGTTCCTACAAACAGTTTGTCTTAGTTGGCAGAATTAAAATCATTGAAAGGAAACATGGGATGTGCAAATTTAGAGAATCCACCCCAAATGTTCACATGAACTATTTGTGCCCGACCTGGGGTAGAGCATTCCGAGCTCGTATTGGTCTGATCAGTCACAGTCTGACACACTGAAACTTGACTCTACCATAGTGACGTCATTTTGGTCATCTTTGAGAACGAAGGACAACAACCCACCTTAGTTGTAAATAGAAGGCAGTGGGGATTTGAATGAAGGAAGTCTGATTCAGAAGTTGGAAGTTTGGGGTGCAGGAAGGCAGACAAGAAGGTGTCAGACCCCATGGGGCTGCAAATGACTTCTTTATATAATCACTAAGAGAGTCAAGTGAATAGAAGCCCAAGCAAATTTGCCCCTTGGAAAAGGCTTAATCTTTATCGGTAGCCCGGAGAAAGGTGTAAGGATAAGGCAAGGTGCTCCAGTTGGTTTCCTCATGCAGCAATTCTCTGCTATTCCAGTTACCAGAATCAATGGGTCTCCCCACTCCCCAACACACACCCCACCCCCACATAGAATGGAAATGAAATCCAACTCCAAATGCACAACCTCTTTAGCAGTGAGTCAAGACAGCAATTTCCTTCTCAAAATTAACTCTCTTCATGGAGGATTCTTTCCCCCATCTGACAACATTATTTAGGTTCTCTTTAGTCCATTCATTAGTGGAGATTTTCAAGCAAAGATGGGGCAACCTTACCTGTCAGGAATGTAATCAAGGGGATTCATGAACAGGTCAGTGGGTAGGACTAAGTGTCCTCTAAATTCCTTCTAATCTGAGAATCTATAACCCTAATAAGTGCCCGTGTTCAGTCCTCCTTACATGCTTGCACAACACTATACAGTCTGCTTACTACAGCAATCTTTACCATCCACTGAGAGCCCCCTCACCTTTTGTCCCATCCATATGCTCAGAATTTTTGTTATATGCTTACCATGAAATTTTGCTCTCAGGTTCTACTCTCCATTTATCCTGTCTCAAAAAATTACTTTGCCTTTTCTGCCTATACCTCTTTGATCCCTTTCTTCGGATCTTTTCTGATAACTGTTCCTCTTTCTACTCCTCTCCTTGTCACCTTCAGTCCCTTGATAGGCTCCCCACTCAAAGTCACAGATTCACAGAATCTCAGAGCTGGAAGGAATCTCTGAGTCATCTAGCCCAACCTGTACCTAAAAAACACCCTTGTCGACACTCATCCAAGCAGCCATCCAGACTTTGCTGGCAAACCTCTAATGGAAGGGAGCCCACTATACTTCCCAAGGCAGCCCACTACATTTTCAGATGGCTCTTATTATCAGGGTTATTTTCCCCCCATATAACCTTTGCAATTTTCACTCAGTGCTTCAACAGAACAAATTTAATCCCCCTACCAAGTCAAGCTAGCCTGGTAGCATATGTCAATAGTACTCACTGTGGCTAGGAGGAAAGCAAACTTTTTATCATCTCTTCCCTTTCCTTTAAGTGAATCACCAGATTAGGGGAAGAGTCTCTTATCATTAATTCACATCCACAAATCTTTCATAAATACTATGATGTGAGAGATACTAGGAGCTGGGACACAAAGATGATACAGTCAGCCCTCAAGTTCCCAATTGAACAACAATTGTATTTGCATGAATGTTCTCATACTATCAGGTTAAAACTCCCACCTCTGAGGTGTAAACAAGGCAGATCCAAGATCTTGGGCAGTTAGCATATTTTACTCCTGAGGGAAAAACTGTCACCCATTTGAAGAAGCAGGTTCCAGATGGATACCTTATGAGAAATGTCTAAGCTCATGAAAGGTAAATGATTACCTAAATCCCCAGAAATTCAAACCTCCCTGACCTTTAATTGAGTTGAACTCTGCTGTGTCCTTCTGTGGAAGCCATCATGAATAGGCTGTCACATTACACAGGTCAAAATCCTTTAAGCAGGGAAAGCCATGACAATGATGCCCCATTAAAAGCAAGATTATAATGAGGATTTGGATCTGATTCAATAAAACTCATTAGCCAAACATATACATATATACACATATGTATATACATATATATGTGTATATATATATATGTGTGTATTTTTATACACATATATGTATCTATCTAGTCCAGTCTGATATATCCATCTAGGTCTGGGACCCATATTTACTAATCTCCAAATAAAATTTAGAATTTTCTTCAATTATTTAAAAAATAGCATTCTGAGAAGGTATTAAGAGTCTTCACTAGACTATCAATGGGGTCCATGCAGGGTTGTGCTGGTAAATGTTTAAAAAGTAACTTTCCACAAAGCACAACACACTTTTAAGTTTCAGCTGCATTATTAACATTTTTTCCATCAATTTCTTAAATCTAGATAATCAATAAAACAATAAATCAAGTCCTTATTTGTAGTGTTTGCTGATTTCTCAGGTGTAAATTCTCAAACTGAAAATTTAACTATCAGATGTTGGATCCAGCATACCACTAAGTCCATGACACAAGCAAAGGTTAAGAAACCTTTCTTAGAGTAATCCTTAAGGTAAGCATGAGACCTATTTCTTAATACACGTATTAAAAAGCATTTCCAGGGGCAGCCAGGTGGCACAGTGAGTAAGAGGGCCGGCCCCAATGTTGGGAGACCTGGGATCGAATCTGGGCTCAGATACTTAGCACCCACCCAGAAACACCTGGCCGTGTAACCTTAAACAAGTTACTTAACCCCAATTGCTTTAAAAATAAAAAAAAAGCATTTCCACTGGTGTGTTGTTACTATATTTTAAAAAATTAAATTGCATTTTTTAAATTAACAAAAGTTATCTTCTCTCCCACTTCCCCCAATTGAAAAAGGTAGGAAAACAAAATCCTTTTCAACAAATATGCATAGCCAAGAAAAATGAATTCTTGTTTTGGCTCTCTTTCTCTCTGTCTCTGTATTTCCCTCTCTCTCTGTCTCCTTCTCCCTCCCTCTCTCCCTTTCTCTCTCTGCCTTTGTCTGTCTCTCTCTGTGTGTCTCTCTGTGTCTCTCTCTCTCTCCCTCTCTCTCTGCCTCTGTCTCTGTCTCTCTCTGTCTGTGTCTCTCTCTCCCTCTCCCCCCCACCCCATCTGCATTCAGGGTCCATTATAATTCTTTCAGGATATGAATAGCATGTTTATCATGAGTTCCCTGAAATTCTGGTTGATCATTGCATTGGTCAGATTTCTCATAATTTTCAAAGTGATATGACTTTACAATGATATTATTGTATATATTGTTCTCCTGGTTCTGTTCCATTCAATTTTCATCAGTCCATACAACTCTTTCCAGTTTTCTTTGAAACAATTCCTGTTGTCATTTCTTATGGTATAATGGCATTCCATTAATTTGTAATACCACAATCTGTTGAACCATCTTCCAATAGATGGGCACCTTCTTGGTTTCTAGTTCTTTGTCACTGCACAAAGAGCTGCTATAAATATTTTTGTACTTATAAAAGCCTTTCTTCTTTCTTAGATCTCTTTGGGGGCATATACCTAGTAGGGGTATCACTGAGTTAGAGAGTATGGATAGTTCAGAAACTTTTTTTGTTCTTGTTCGAAATTGCTTTTGGGAATGACTAGAGCAGTTCATAGCTCTACCAACAGTTCATTAATATGCTTATTTTCCCACAGGCCTTCTACCATTTGTCATTTTCCATTTTTTGGTCAACTTTGCTAATCCGGTAGGTGTGAGGTAGAAGTGCAGAGTTGCTTACATTTGTATTTCTCTAATTATTAGTAATTTGGAGCATTTCTTTTCATTTGGCTATTGATGGGTTGGATCTCTTCTTTAGAAAACTGACCGTTCATATTCTTTGACCATTTATCAGCTGGGAAACTGTTATTGTATTTTGGAGCTTTTAGTCAATGGCTCAGAGTTGTAGTGCTTTGCTGATTTCTTTACAATGAAATTTGCATCTACAAATATTTCAGGACATAGAAAAAATTTTAAGTTTTTTTCTAAGCCCTCCCAGCATCTGATTGTGTGATACAATCTGTCCCACAAAGTGGGACATTTAGGACTCTGGCTCTCTAGAATGGAAAACCTCTTCAGACCTTAGATTTGAGGTTAAAAGGATCATCTCAGACATTATTTTATCTAAACCCCTCATTTTTCTTTTTTTCCCTTTAAAACCAGGGGTGTATACTTATTGTCACATAGGAATGATAAGTACACTGTTCACTTTTGGGAAAATATGGTTCCAAAAGCAAACATACCAATCTACTAGGCAACTTCATTGCATGGGGAATCTGATTTTAAAACATGATTACTAATGACTTTATGCACACAATGCATGCATTTAAAAATAGAGATGAAGGAGGATTATATACTTCCAGGTCCTTATTGGAATTTCAGCACACAGTCTAGGTGCCCTTAATCTCAGCAATCTTTGTCAACCATGAAGTCGAAGCAGCCATTATGTAGACCCCAGAACAGAGAGCTCCTGTGAAGCTACCATAGAAATCTACCCCAAATGCTGGAAAACTGTAAAGACTGAGGCCCCAATATCAGGAAAAGGAAACCTTGTCCATGCTGCCTAAATTCTATTTGCTTCTGCTCCTCTCACAAAAACCATGGTGCAATTCTGTCCCAGTAAATATCACACTTCTCTGGCTAGCTCAAGGTCACATTCCATTTTTCTTCCTCATAGGAAGGAGGCATGAACTTCTTCCATTCCCTCCCCTCTATTTTTCCACATAAGGAAACTGAGGCTCAGAGACTTGCCCAAGGTTAGCCAGGTAGTGAATGGTAGGCCAGGTCCTCTGACTTCAAAGCCTACATCTTTTCCCCTTGACCATGCTATTGCTTAGGGTAACAACAGAAACACCAATTTAGGGAGCATTCTTTGTAAGGAAAGAGGAAAGTAGTGGAAATTCTTTTCGTGACGGGAAAAAAAGGAAATGTGGCAACATAATTTGATATCATTTCCTCTAAATTATCTCTTCTTGAAAATGACTGTCTATGGGTTGTGCATTGCAAGGCAATCTGACAAAAAGAACACTCCTTTGGAATGCTTATAAGGTACACTGAAGTTCTGAGCCATAATCACTGTAACAATTTCTTTTGGAGGATAATTGGTCACCAGTACCAGCACTACTCCTTTTCAGAACCCCATCTATCTACACAAATTCAATGTAAGGGAAAATTATGTTGATTCAGATTTCTTTAGACTATTTGGTTAAATCCCTAGGGTGTGGGTGTCAAGGCTTTGTCCCAGGGTTTTGATGGGGGCAGGAGTATTCCTTAACTCCAAATACAAGGGCCAAGCATGATCTACACCCAAAGGAGGTTGAGGGTAGGGAAGCAGGTCCTGGAAGAAGATGGGGTTGTGTTACAAAGTAGGTTAGAGGGATTCAGTATATGGAGAAGAGAGTGTGGTGGTGGGGACAGCCCAAAGTGAATATTTCACAAACTATCCTCTCCTGATGCTGCTTCCCCCTCCCATTTGGACTACCCTTTGAGAGGCCACTACCACGCTTCTATTTTTGCCCCATGTGCATAAATTTCTCGTTATGGTTCTACCAACTAGGGCCTCTTTTTAAAATGGTGATTTCCTCTGGATCTCTTTTATACCTACTCAGTCTTTATGTTAAACTGTACACCAAATAGACAAAGACTGACGATATTTGAATAGAGGGGAAAGGACTTAACAGGGCCTTGTGACAAACCTACCTTTTACCATTGAAGAAATGGTAAATGAGTTTCCAGTGATTCAATAGTGTTTGCTTAGCAGGTGAAAATTTATAGCAAGCAAAGAGTAGGTATATGAACTTTGAAAATGTCGTGCTTAGGTGTCAGCTGGTTTGCTAACTTAGGCAGACTCTTTGTTTGCGCTCATTTTGCTTCTGTGAAGATTTAATTGCTTCTTGGTTTCATATTTCTGTTGTTCATTACACTGTTCCATACCATTTCATTCAGAAAATAAAACAAAATAGAATATTTAAAGTTGATGATGTGGGACATTGTTTCTCTCTACATATACTCAGCATTAGTCAATGACTTGAACACTAGCTGTTCTTTTGTCTTAGGCTTCATCAAGGCAGGAAAAAAATAATCAGAAGCAGAGGACCTACACCTTCCCCGATAAAGGATGACTGGAATTTTTATTCACTCCTTCCCAAGCCTCAGAGATGTTTAGCTGACTGCTTCTAGCACATGAGAATTTGCCTTGTTTTCTTTAAGGACTCAGAAATTCCCAGTAGGGTCAGTTTTCCTTTCAATACTTTTTCAAATACTCAAAGAATGTGCTGTCACTTTGAAAATATATTTTCAAGACTAGATACCCAAATGTTGACATATTCTCTGATGTTAAAAATAAAACAAAGTAAAAGAACAACAAAACCTTGTTGTTGGTGGGGAAACATGCAGTAGGAATGGGGTCTAGTAGAAAGAATTTAAGAGGAGGAGTTACTATTAGTTGAGGGCTTCATTTCTCAATGCTTGAGTCTCCGCATCTGAAAAACAAAAAAGGAGGGGAATGTGATCTCTCTTGACCACTTCTCATGTTTTTAGGAGGATTAAATTAAATTGCAGATGAGAAAATGCTTGGTGTGCTGGTCAAACATATAGGAGAAAAAGAAAATGAGGGGAAACGAAGCCTTGGTTTTTCACATATTAAATAATCTAGACTTGCTCTTGAAAAATCTCTTCTACCTCTAAGATTTGGTGATGCTATGAAAACTTTTTATTTTTCCAGTATAAGAATATCTTTACTGTTTCATATGTATCAATCTATAAACATTGATGAAACACCTACTATATGTTGCTCATCATGCTTTTATACATTGCTAATAGGCAACTAGGTGACCCAATAGATAAAGCATTGGACCCAGAGTCAGAAAGCCCTGAAATCAAATTCATCCTCAGACACTTAAGAGCTGTGTGACTCAGGGCATGTCAATTAATGGTCTATCTCAGTTTCCTCATCTGTAAAATGGGGATAATAATAGTATCTACCTTCCAGGGTTGTTGTAAGGATCAAATAAAATAATACTTGTAAAGTACTTTGCAAATCTTAAAGTACTATAAATGCTAGCTATTATTATTATATTTGTATATTTGTAACACTAATACATATTTCCTTGTTTTAATGTCAAATCATTTTTCTCTCTGTGTAATGCTTCTTTGTAAGATTTTAAAGTAAAAACTTCAGGTCAAGGAAATTTTATCTTTAAGCAATGGACTTCAAAATGGAGGACTGTGAGCTGTGGCCTGACCCCAGTGGGGGCCATTGACTGACCCCAAGGGGGGAGATGATAGCCAATCAAAAGTCTTTTTCCCCATCAAAATAGCCAAGTATCTTTTTATTAATAAATATTGTGTTTTGGGGTCACTTTTCATCTCTTTCATTTTTTTCAAAAAAGTTTTACTGACACTCAGCACAGTAATTGTCATTATTTCCTACCCAGCCACATTCCTTAACTTTAATCCTGCCATTTGGCCAGGTTCCACCACCCTCCCTCCTCCCCTTTTCAATTTCTTTTTTTTTTTGGAGGGGGGAAGATAGGGCAATTGGGGTTAAGTGGCTTGTCCAAGGTCACATGGCTAGTTTTTTGTGTGTGTGTGTGTGCGCGTGTGTGTGTGTATAGTGTCTGAGGCTGGATTTGAACTCAGGTCCTCCTGACTCCAGGGCCGGTGCTCTGTTTACTGTGCCACCTAGCCACCCTCAGTTTCTTTTTATATGATGTCATCCTTCATTTGTTTCTGAGCTCCTTGAGGGCAGAGACTATCTTTTGCCTTTCTTTGTGTCCCTAGTGCTTAGCACAGTGACTGGCACATAGTAGGTGCTTAATAAATATTGTTTGATTAACAGTTTTGTTTCTATAATACGAACATTTACAGATTTATCCCCATCCCATGAAAGGTCTCTCATGTAACCCCTGTCACAAAGCCTGTTGGTATGGGATTCTCTCCTTATTGGTGGAAACCAATTCCCTGACATTGGGGTAGAGTTGTCGAGAGCTAGAGAGATTCAGTTCTCATCCAGTCTTCTTTGGAACTCTCCAAGCTTCAGGTTGCTTCAGGTGCTTCCAACTTGCAGCTTTGAGAATAATGATGAAAGAGATCAACCCCATTTCAGGTTGCTAAAGGAAGACTCTGAGAACCCATGAGAGGAGCAAGCAGTCTCCATCATGTTACTATCCCCAGCTAGCTATGCTAGAGACTTTGGGGAGTTTCCCCTTGGATGAGATCTAGTACACTTTGTCTTTGGTGAGCTTGTTCCTGTTTTGCTATGGTTTTCATTGAAAAAAAGGTTTCTTTGTCATTTACTATGTGTCACTATGGAACTGATATTTGGTGTGAAAGGCGTTAAGCCTTAGATCTAGAGTTTGTTTCTTCTAATAATGACTTAGTGATCAGAAGTTAAATAGAAGCTGATCGTATTTCCTTGACTAATACTATTTAAGAGAGCAGATGGATATAATTGTAGCCTGGTACCCTCTCTCTCTGAGGAGAGCAGAGCAGCTTCTGGTCCCAACTTCCTGCTTCCCTTTCTAGCAGGAATTAAAATCTTTGGGGAAGCTTGGAGGGAGAAGAGTACAGAGATGTGTATCTATTCTGCCTCCCTTCAAGCCACAAAATGATGCACCCCTCATACTACATATGTGACAGCCTTCTTTACACTTATAACAGTAAAACAACTAAGCAAAGCCAAATATAGTTACCTCATCTGAAAGTACATGCAACGTTCCACATCTATTTTCTCTCACTCCCAACTCCAACCTCTAAAAAAGAAAAAAGCAAAACAAATTTCTTGTAATAAATATGCATAGTCAAACAAAACAAATTTCCTCATTGGCTGTGTAAATACCCATCCTATTCTGCAGCTCTCCGGAATCATGGAAGTCATTATGATCCTAGTTCTTACAACTTCCAAATTTGTTTGTCTTTACAGGGTGGTTGTTATTATATAAACTGTTTTCCTGGCTCTGCTTGTTTCATTTTTCATCAGTTTATGAAAGTCTTCAAAACTGTTTTTACAATGTCGATATATTACTGTTGATAGAGTGTAAACTGTTTTTCTGGTTCTACTCACTTCACTTCACATGATACATATTCTTTCTATGTCTCTTTGAAAATCATCTTTTTCCTCACTTTTCCAGTATAATAGCATGCCCTCACCTTCACATACCCCAACTTTTTCAGTCATTCCTAAGTTGTTGGCCATTCTCTTTATTTCTACCGTGTTTCCCCGAAAATAAGCCCTCCCCTTACTGTGTAAGATTCCTCTAAAATAAGCCCTCCCCCGAAAATAAGCCCTATTGAGATTGCTACTGTAGTGAAGGTGATCCCCTGCGCTACACGCTACATTATGGTACCCTCTGTATGCACCCTCCCCCTCCCCCCCGGGTGAAATGCACTCTGCGCTCCGAGCTGCATCCAATCAGAGCTGCAGCAGTGAGCGCGTCATCCTGTTCTTTATTGAATTCATTATTGAATAAAGGTACATTTTTTTGTTCACATTTACCTGTTTATTAAAATTGCTGTCAATGTTCATTAAAATAAGCCCTCCCCTGAAAATAAGCCCTCTGGTGTTTTTCTGTCCAAAAAATTAATAAGACAGTGTCTTATTATCGGGGAAACACGGTAGTTCTTTGCTATTGCAAAAAGACCTAGTTTAAATACTTTTGTACATAAAGGACTTTTTCCTCTTTTTTTAATCTCTTTTAGATAGAGGCCTACCAGTGGCATGGGTAGATCAAAGGGCACACACACATTGTTTAGTAAATTTTTTTATGTTTAATTTCAACTTGCTTTCTAGAATGGTTGTTATCTATTCATAGTTCTGCCAACATTAATATGCCTGCTTTCCCACATCTCCTCCAACATTTATAATTCCCCTTTTTGGTCATCTTTGTCAATTTTATGGGTATGAGATAGAATCCAGATATTGCTTTAATTTTCATTTCTCTGATTATTAGTGACTTGGGACATTTTTTAAATGGCCATAGCTACTCTAGGTTTCTTCCCTTGAGAACTGCCTGGTCATATCCTTAGAGCATTCATGTTTATCAGTTAGGGAATGGCTCTTATTCTTATCAATTTGAATCTGATGTGGATACAAAGGTGCCCTAACAGTTAATATAATATTAAGGGCTGCTTTCTCAGTACCTTGGGAGGCCCTCCTGAGCCTGAGAATGACCTAAAGTCTCTTCCCTTATCTTGAAATGCCATAAAACTTCCCCCTTGTCCTGGACCATGGAATTCCTTGTCTCCCCCCATCCTGGGTCATAAAATTTCCCCAGTCTCCCTTATCCTGTGTCATCCATCTTCCTCATCCTGTCTCTAAACCTCCAACCCCCATTAGAAACCCTATAATTATATCATCATCCTACAGACTGTGTAACTCCGTGTATATAAGTGTGGTCCTTTTCTATGTCAATGCCTTTGTTTAGCCCTGCTAAGTCTCAGGCCTTCATGCTTTTGCTTCAATAAAGTTCCCTTTGGCTAAAGAGAAGGTCTGATTGAATTCTTTCAAAAATCTGAACAGGCTCTACCAACTCTGAGCCTTGACAAATCCATTCCTTACATATCTTGGAAATGAGATACTTATCAGAGAAACTTGTACAAACATTTTTCCAAATTGTTTTTCCATTTTAATCTTACCATTATTGAACTTGTTTGTGTAAAAACTTTTGAAATTTTATGTAATCAAAATTATCAATTGTATCTTCGGTGATCCTCTCTATCTCTTCTTTGGTCATGAACTTTGTTTCTATCTATAGATCTGACAGCTATTTCCACACCTGTTTCTCTTAATTTGCTTTTTATGTTACTCTTTATATCTAGGTAGCATATCCATTTGGAGCTTATTTTGGTAAAAGGTGCAAGAAGCTGGTTTAAATAGAATTTCTTTCCATACTGCTCTCTACTTTTCCTAGAAGTTAGGTTTGGTATGGCATTGAATAAACATTAAATTAATAATTTAATTAAATTAAAATAAAAAATAAAACATTAAAATGTGAAGTTATATAATGGTTTCATTGAGTGGGGAATATTTGATCTCTAGGAAATGGAACTTAGAATTGTAGAATCAAAGAGTTTCAGAGCAGAAAATGTCTTCAAAGGTCATACCTATTGGATACAGTAATCTCCCTACATTGTTTTCTACAAGTGATTAGTCATCTATCTCTGCTCTAATCTCTTGTAATAGGAAGTAACTATCTAAAGAGAGTCTATTTCTAGAGGGTCTAGAAAGAATTTCTAGAAAGTTTTAAATGTTTGAAAATTCTTCTTTAATGGACTTTGGAAGAACAACCAGTAAATGGAAAGCAATAGGAGACCCAAAATTACTTTTCCATATTTGTTGATGCCAGACATGCCAGTTTTATTCCTATAGCTTAATTTTGGATCCCTATTAAATGGAAACTCCCCTAGAAGGGGGAACAACTTAAAGCTATCAACCATTTGTATCCTAACACAAATGGAGGGTCTGAGAATGAGGCTTCATTTGCAGAAGGGGAAGCCGGAAAACAATGGATACATGAGGTAGCAGGGAAGAGACCCCAGAAATGGAAAGAGGCAAAGATAAAGGAAGCTGGAGTTATGTCTCACTTCTTTAAAACCTTCACCCTAGAACCTTGAAGATGGATAACTCAACTGGTTTGTGCAAGATTTTATCTCTCATACAGGCTCATTTATCTCCCCAACATAGTATAAAATGCCGTACAAATTCAATAGAATAGCGTAATGAATTAAAACATCATTTTAAAATTGGCCAATAGTCACAGCAGGGAATAACAATTAGTAAAGAAATGATTTTTTTTTTTTTTGCTTTTCTTTATGGGTCCTAAATTTACTTATTTGTTCATATAAAATAAATCTTTGTTAGTTGATTATTTGGTTGATTGATATCTGGATACAAAGAAAAATGTGTCTGGGGCTTTCAAAAATGTCTTTGGGATACCGGGTAGAGTTCTAGAATAGTAAAAAAAAAAAAAAGTAGCATGGACTATAATTGGCCTTATCATAGACTTAGCCCTTGCTAGAAAACTGACCTCCTTATTGTGGAGTAGAGCTGTTGAGAAGTCATCAAGCTCAGAAAAAGCATATAAGATGCCTGGGGCTAAGATACAAAAACTTAACACAATATGTCACTGGAAAACACATAGACATCCCATTTAGACAAACATTCAGGAAAGACAGACAACAGGAATTCCGTGTGTCAGTTAACAAGGCTTCCCTGGCTCTGACCTTTTCTCAGCAAACAACTATATCCATATTTAAGCAACGAGGTCTTGGCCAGCCTAATTAGCCATCAGCAATATGTATAGACCTTTTATCTCCTTAACTGGCTTAGGGAAGGGGCCTTTGCAAACTACCAAACAGCTGCACAATTGTTTGCAATGAATTTCACCTATCTCCTGAATTTCTTCTGGGTTTCTTTAATCATAATGCTAACAAAATATTTCAATTGGGAATTTTACCTTGATTACCACCATTAACAAAGGAAATTGTGTTTACAATTAAAAAATGAAACCGTTGGATCAGATGATTTCTTATGCTTAGATTAAATTGCCTTCCTCCTCAACCCCATCCCCAAGTACCACCTATTTTTCTATCTTTTGAAATCCTACTTCTTCTTCAAGTTCCAGCAGAAATCTTTACCTCCATGGAGGCTTCCCAGATAACTCAAAAAGAATTTTTATCCTCCAACCTGACATCATAATTGATGCTTCTCTTGTGCTTTTTTCATATTTTAATTCTGTACAAGAGATCTTGCATAGTTTTTGTTTGTTTGGGTTTTTTCCTGTTTGTTTTTTTTTTTGGAGGGGGGAGGCAAGGCAATTAGGGTTAAGTGACTTGCCCAAGGTCATACAGCTAGTAAGTGTCAAGTGTCTGAGGCTGGATTTGGACTCAGGTCATCCTGACGTGAGGGTGGATGCTCTTTTCACTTTGATACCTAGCTACCCCTTAGTTTTTAATATATTAGGTATGCATAACATGTTCCCTGCTAAATTGTCAACTCCGTGAGAGCAGGTACTGAATTTTTTTCTCTTTATATTTTTTCCTTACATAGAGTTCTCTGTACATGGAAGAAACTGAATAAATGGATATTGAAAGAATGAATAAATGATCCCATTGACCTAACATAGACCTGACTTATGTGCTGAAATGGAAAACTGCATTTATTAGTGGCTAATTCCAACAGAAACCTGCATAACAAAGTTACCTACTGATATGAAGTATTTGAAGGCTCTGAAGGCATGTAATGTTAAAAGTAATGGAATTAAAGAGTTTTGGTGGGGGTATTTACTATTAGAAATAATGTAGGCAGAAGTAGAGGGAAGTTCAATTCATTCCTTGAACTAACCATTGAACAACGGAAAGCACCAGAGATGAGTGGCCAGTGCCCAGGATACTTGTCTGTCCTAGAAAACTATAGTTGTTTCTTGAGTTTAAATTTCTTGCCTGTAACACAAGTACATTCTCAAAGTCACAGTAGAAACAATTCTCTCCTGTCATATATGATGTATTAAGCCCTTCCCCCCACCTCCTCACATCTAAAATAGCCTTTCTTAAGTAAACACAAGAGCTGCTTTCTTTAGGGATAGAGCCATTGTCAAATCTCATGTCAGTCATGCCAAAACATTTGCGTTTTTCAAGATGTTAGTAGCATTTTCTCCTGCATTCCCACATCTGAAAAATGAAATATGAACACTTATCTTGTCTCTTCTCTACCAACATGTTTTTGTTTCTGTCCTTCTAATGGTTTAGTCATCATGTATGAACTGTCTTCATTCTGCCAAAATAGAGATGGAGGATGGTGGTCTTTAAAATGAGATCTCAAAATGAGAACCATGGCTACAGAACCCACAAAAGTGTTTCCAGAACTGTCACTGTTAAGGATTTGGCATTCAGGGCTCTGCAGTGTCTATCTGCATGAAGATTACTGAGATGACTTTCTTCTAAGGTCTAAAAGGTTGCTTTTATTTATTTATTTTGAAAGCTAAAGTCAGGAAAGGAATATATTTAGAAGAGTCAAAGTCTTCCTACAGATTCATTTTGCTTTGTCTGAACTTCATTCAAATTCATTGTTGCAGGATTTTTCTGTATAAAACAACTGACCTTACATTTAGGTAAAGGCATAAATGTTCCCCCCATCCCACCCCAACCAATTTAGTGGCCCATTTCTACAAAATCAATTAGATCAACTGTGCAGATGACTGGATACCATCATGTTCTTCTCTTCTCTCCCATGTCTCTATTCCCACTGCCACTGTATAGGAGATAATCTCAGAAAGAATGCTGGTCAGAGGACCTGGATTCAAATCTGCCCATGGTGCATACTACCTGGGTGATCTTAACCAGCCTGAGCTTCTGTTTCCTAAACTGGAAAATGAAGGGTTTGGCCTGGGTGGCCTCTAAAAACCTTACCAACTCTTGTATGATGATCTAAGGTTCTATCTAACTAGATCAGTCCTTCATACATTTTCAAAATATCTTCCTTTTGTATACATCTTATCATGTCCTCTGTTAAAAAGCCTTCAATGTTATCTTATTCCCTACTAAGTTTAAAGTCCTTAGCCTGATATTCAAAGCTCTCTACCATCTGTACCTGTCTGTTATCCCAGCTATCTCTGCCCCATGTTGCCCACACTCTGATCATCATTATCATCCCTCTCATTTCAACTTTGAACTCCAATCCTGGTTCCAACATATCTGACAAATGAAATTTTGCTTTATCGTGCCTGGAACTAGACCTCTAAGCCACTTCCTGACTATCTCCATACTGTTCTCCATTCCCTTTAAATCTCCTTTACTATAGAATTTTCTCCATTAGAATGTAAGTGTCTTGAGTGTAGGGACTATCTCTCTCACTTGTATTTATAGTCCCAGTGATTAGTAGAGTGCTGGGGATACAGTAAGTTTTTAACACATGTGTTATCTATCTTTCCTTCTACTAGACTATAAGCTCTATAAGGGCAGGGGCCATGGCTTACCTAAATTTTGTGGCTCTCCAACTCCAAGCAGAGTGTCTTTGCATGGTAAGTTTTTAATAGATGCTTGTTGATTAACTGAATTGATTAGTCCAGCCCTCCCATTTTATAAAAGAAGAAACTAAGTTCCAGAATGAGAAAATGCCTTGATCACAATGAGTGAGAAAGCCTTGATCACAATGAGTGACAGGCAAAGTGAGAATAAGAACTCAAGTCTCCTGACTACATATTTGGTTATTCTCCTTTAAATTAAAATACAAATATGCTCTGGAAGGAATAACATATGAGGATGTTCTAAGTCATTAGTCACTACATTATGAATTATTTTGTCAAATGGGTTTTTGTCAACAAATGGACCTTGAGGAACAGGTGCATTTCAACAGAGCATGATGGTCTGAGAAGGTCTGACACTTTGGGGGTATGTTTCCACAGAGAAGCACCACTCTGTGGGATGAGGTGGGGGTCACTAAGTTACTATACCCCCCTCTATACAATTGGACATTGAAAGGAAGGAAGCAAAGGCTGAATGGGAAGGGAGAATCATGGAAGACAAACCAGCTTCTTCATCATTTTGCCTAGAATTATGCTTGATAGTTACATTTTCTCATCCCATCTAGGATGAAGTAGACTCCCTAGTGCTCTCCAGCACCCAGATGGACCCAGTGAGATTAGAACTCTATCCTCTACCCTCAATTGGATAGGCATTCTTCAAAACTTCCTGTGAAATTATCTCCAAACACTGAATGGAGGAAGTGATCACACCAGAAACTAAGAATTAAAGAATCAGAAAATTGGAATTTATCTAAGTCAGCATCCCACCTTCAGCAGGAAAGCCTGCTACAATATCCCTGAGAGATGGTTATCTAGTCTTTGCTTGAATACTTCCAAGGTTGAGTAGCTCTCAATAATTTAGGTCTATGAACATATCAATTTGGCCATTCCCTTCAGGGATACAAATTGCAAACTATTCCTGCTTGCTCATTCAGTGTGGTACTCATGCATATCCTCCCATAAAATTTCCACTAAGTACCAACCCAGTATGCTAGAGGTCAGCCTTGATTTCTCCTGACACTGAAAGAAGACCTGTAGGGCATGCAGGGTCTTCTTCAGTCATCCCTCACTCCTACCACCTAAGCAGTTCATCTACCCTCATAGTTATATATTATTTTGATGACATCCTTTACCTTACTCCTGCATAATTCCTTGTTTGTTATGTGCTTCAGGCTGCTTTGACTTACCATGTGTCTCTTCACTGCCTTAACCTGGGTGATTTTCTACTTCAGTTCTTCAAAGACTATAGTGTAGCCTGATTCACAGTCATACAACAAGATCATGGAATACACAACAATGTGGGGGAATGATGGTGTTAAAAAGATGGGGCCCTTGTGAAAAGGTAGTTTTCAGATGAAGAAATCAAAGCTGTCTATAGTCATATGAAAAAATGTTCTCAATAACTATTGATTAGAGAAATGCAAATCAAAACAACTCTAAGGCACCAACTCACACCTATCAGATTGGTTAGGACAGTTGTGAACAGGTCCAGACATTCAGGAGAATTGTTTGGAACTATGCCCAAAGGGCTATAAAATTGTGCCTGCCCTCTGACCCAGCAATACCACTACTAGGTCTGTATCCCAAAGACATGAAAGGAAAAGGAAAAGGACCTATAAGAATATTTATAGTAGATCTTTCTGTGGTAGCAAAGAATTGTAAATTGAAGGGATGCCCATCAATTGGGAAATGACTGAACAAGTTGTGCTATATGATTGTGATTGAAAACTATTTTGCTGTAAGAAATGATGGGCAAGATAGATTCAGAAAAACCTGAAAAAACTTATATGATCTGATATAAAGTGGAGGGAATAGATCCAGGAGAATATTATGCACAACAACAGTGATACTGTATGATGATCAACTGAGAATGAGTTAGCTATTCTAATCAATATAATTATCCAAGATAATTCTGAAGGACCTGACAACCGAAAAATACTATGCACGTCCAGAGAAAGAACTGATGAAGTCTGAATGCAGATTGAAGCATAATTTTTTCATTTTCTTTATTTTTCTTGCAACATAGCTAATATGGAAATATATTTTGCATGTTAAATATCATATTTCTTGCCTTCTCAATGAATGGGAGAGGGGCAAGAGGAAGGAAGAGAATTTGGAACTCAAAATTTTAAATAAAGTTAAAAATAAATTTATTTAAAAAAAAATTCTGGAACCTTTATTCCAGGTAGAATCCTAGTGAATTTCCTATATTATAACTCATTTCAATTCAGCAAATATTTCCTTAGTGCCTGATATGTAGAAGTCACTGTTTCAGATGCTGGGGATGAATAAAAAGATATGAAGGTAAAAGTGAAATAATTCTTGTCCTGAAATAGCTTTTTGGGTGTTTCATACTAGTGGTGAGTCTGACCTTATATTTAGCAAAAATCTACCTGCCTTTCTACATGCCTTTCATTTCATTTCTTCTTTTTCTTTTTTCGAGGGGTAGGATAAGGTAACCTTGAAGAAGGTAGGACTTCAGTGAGACTTGAAGGGAGCCAGAAAAATCAGGAGGCAGAAATGAGGAGGGACAGTTGGGCTGTTGTCTTGGCACTGACTTCTGTACCAGCATTGCCCTGGACAAGTCACTTCCCTTCTGGGCCTCAGTTTTTTCACATGTAAAATGAGGAGGTGGTGCTAGGAGGATGATAGATTTAGAGCTGGAATGGACTTGGAGGTCTTCTAATATAAACCCATGTTACAGACAAACAAACTGAAGCCTAGAAAAAAGAAATGACATCCATGTACAGATGATAAGAAGCAGGATTCAAAGTCAGGTTCTGATCGGAATCAAGAAATCTTATTAAGATGATCAGTGAATCAACTTATTAAGCCAGCTTATGGTTGGTTATTCTTTTAATTTTCTTTAGCCTTTTCTTTACTGTTATATATACATAGCTACTGTTTATATATTCTTGATCCACC
Source organism: Petaurus breviceps papuanus (assembly GCF_028583685.1). Lineage (NCBI taxonomy): Eukaryota > Metazoa > Chordata > Mammalia > Diprotodontia > Petauridae > Petaurus > Petaurus breviceps. The sequence goes on along the minus strand of NW_027187419.1, from coordinate 4,494,671 downwards.
ATTTTCTAACTCTTGGCTTTCTTTTCTTCCCTCCTCATCCCAGACTTATGAACGCCATTAGTTAAATAAACTTAGCACTAAGGGCAAAGTCAGCTGGATAAGGTTCAAGAGAAAGAAAAGAAGGCCTTTTCTTCTCTTTTTCCTCAGTATGCAGATGTCAGTCATCCACAAACATTCAGCAAAGGTAAAGAAGATCACATATATTGAAAAGGTATGCTGTTAGATGCTGTTAGTGAATTAGCTAAGGTGTCTCCGGACTAAAAGAATGGGACTTCTCAGCTAATCTGTTGTGATTCCTGTAAACAGCTCCCTCTGTCATTCTGTGTAAACACAGACAATCATTTTCTTGTGGCATGGTTGAACAGATCTAGTTTTGAGCATTAAAAAAACCCAACAAAATTAGTGCAGTTCTATTCTTGTAGTTCTAAAAATGCGAATGGTCTTTGGGCAAAACAAACTGTTGAGAAAGTAGCCACCCATGCCCAAATGGGGGCAGTTGGACAGGATGACTAACACAGCCAACATGTGTGATCAGTCAGTCCTGTGAACAGAGGCTTCGTAGGAAAAAAAAAAAGAAGTAGCAGGTCACTGCATTTATTACTTGCCAATCACTAGGGGCAGCGGCGATGAGGGTTAGCTGCTCTCATGTTTTGCCCTTGAAATCAGAGAGGCAGTAGATTCCAAAGCTAGAGGATTTTGTCAGGGCAGATACTGAAATAAGGGGAAATTTCCCTGCTGGCATATTAAATTTTAAATTGTAGTTGCTTTCAACAGTTCCTTTTTTGGTCCCTTTCATCTTATCTACTCTCTTAGAAATAGCTTCATTTAGCCAGAATGTCCTCCTCTCTCCTCTCTGCTCACACTGCAGGCTCTTCTGGAAAATGAAACACATGGTTGTGCTTCATTAGTGCCTTTGTTTGTGTACTGGATTCGTTGATGATATCAGTTATGGCCCTGGGAGGACAATTTGTTCATACATTAACTATCATTAGGAATAAACAGCAAACAGCTTCTCTCAGGAGCAAACCCTGACTCTCCTTATACTAAAACTCATATTGCAAAATGCTGCTCCAACTAGGTAAGGTTCATGTTCTGATATTTAAGCTGTTTTCTACATTGGCTCAAGTGTGTTCTCCAATGCTTTGCAATGAATCCCCTGGACTAGTGTAGAAAGAGTCCTGTTCTTTGTAGTTGCCACAAATGGGATCACTCTCATTATCTACAGGACCTCAGCATTTGTTCCCTTGTGTTTTGTTGTCTTTTCTCCCCTGTACTATGAGGAATAGGCCGACAACAAATCTATGGCTTACTAAGGCTAAATGAAGGCCAAATCTTCCTTTATGTAGCCAAACAAAAATGGAAATTATCTTTTTTTCCTAAAAATCCTTTGTACATTGACCAATTGTAGATATGTTTTGACAATCAAAATCAAACCACTCTATGGTTCATAGTCAAGGAATTAGTCTTATTTTAATTCCTATCACAGGCAGAATCTCAAATGAATTTTCTGTTAGTTTTAGCTATCTTATATTTTTATTACTGTTGACATAAAATAGATTTTTATATATCTGGCTCTCAATTACTGCACCAAAATCCTATATGCTGGAGATTTTTTTTTTTGCTTTTGGCTTCTGAGCTACAGAATATATACGACATCACCAAATAAACTTCTGAGGTAATGTCATTCCTTTCCAGTCATAAAGATCAAGTGCTGAGCAGTCCATTGATCACTGAATGGCTGATCTATCTTAACAGCTAAATGCTATTTACTTCTTGGTTGATTGATTTGTTAACCTGTGGCCATGAAGAAAATAATTTGTCCCCAAATGGTTCATTCAGTGCCACACATCTAAGTAGCCCAGATTTCACCTCTTTCTAATTTTGCACTACTCAATTTTCATTAGTGACAGAACTGCTAAACTACTGGTATTCTGATCTGCCCTCTTGATAAGGTCCATCTAAGGATTGATGGGCTGGATTTCCTCCTTTCTGACATTGTAGGTGCAATGTTTTACAGGAGAGTGGGGTAGGAAAACACAACAACCCCAAACCTTCTTTTTGCCCTCTTAACACATCTGTTTGAACAAGTGAAAAATTACTAAGCTATAGTGAGCAGTTTGAAGAGAAAAGTGTCAAAGTGGGTCCTTAGGGACTAATTGCACCTGGAAAAAGATGCCCAAGGTATCCAAAACTTTCTCTGTAGCTATTCTCCTCCCCAGGGAAGGAGTTAGTGGGTGGCAAATAAAAATGATGCATAGTCTCTGCCTTTCCACTACTGCAAAAACTAATGGAGGGTGTGATGTTTGCCATGACTTCATAGGGTTGTGTTGGCAAGGCCAGCGTGTATAGGGCTGAGGCTGAGTAGATTTTCTACTAGATAATGTGTAGGTACAATTTGGGCAAGCTATTACTAGGTTAGTTAGTAGTCCTCACCGATGACCTTGTGGAACAAATGGCTTTGCTTTCCAGTCAAGAATCTGACAAACATTTATTCAGTATCTTGTTGTATACAATGCTTTATACTAAGTAATTTAAGGGGAAGGAGGAAAACCTAAAGAGTTTATATAAGACATGATCACTGATATTTGCCTTCATGGAGTCTCTTAAAATCCCATGTGATAGGATGACACATACACAAATAAATGCAACACAAAATAATGTGTGACAAGTACATAAGACAGGTGTAAAGTGTTATATGAAGTGAAGAGGAAAAGACAATAAGGATCAAGGGAGTGTGTCTGAAGGAAACTAGTATTTGAGTTGATCTGAAAATAGATTTAACAGGTAGCTATAAAGGAAAGAGGATATTTTATCCATAGAGAATGGAAGAGACAGGAAAATCTTGGACATATATAGGGGGTGGTCGGCATTCTGATTTAGCTAGAGAGTAGAATATTTGGAAAGGAAAAGTATAGAGCTGAAAAGGTAGGAAGGAGTCAGATTGTAGAAGGCCCTAAATGCCACATTAAGGAATCTGAACTTTACTTTGATTAAAACTAGACACTTTTGAGGGGTTTGGAGCAAAGGACATATGCAACCAAATCTATAGAGTTTATTAAATTATAACTATATAATTTAGCTAGATTTTAGGAAAGCTCTTGACAAAATCTCTCATTCTATTTCATGAAAAGATGACGAAATGCAGACTGGAAAATAGTATAGTTAGGTAGATTTGGAACCAGATGAATGACTGGGTCCAAAGAGTAGTCATGAATGGTTCAATATCAGTTTTGAAGGGAGCATAATAATAGCTAGCATTTATATAGTGCTTTAAGGTTTGTAAAGCACTTTAAAAATATTTCACATTATTTCTATAGTAGTTCTAGGAAGCAGGTGCTATTACTGTCCCTATTTTACAGAAACTAAGGTAGACAGAGTTTAAGTGACTTACCCAGGGTCACATAGTTAATATGTCTCTAAGTCTTCCTATTCCCAGGTCGAGAGATCTATCCACTGCACCATTCAGCTGCCTCTGGTGGAATAATCACTGGGATATCCTAGGGATCTTTGCTTGGCCCTGATCATTTAACATTTTTATTATTGATTTATCTAAAGAAACATATAATATGCTTAGGATATTTGCAGAGGAGACAAAACTGGCCAGGATAGCTAACATACTGGATGAGAATCATAATTTAAAATTACATATACAGGCTAGAATGTTGAACTGAGTCTAAATAAAACCTAAGAAGGATAAATATATAATTTTACACAGGTTCAAAAAATTAACTTTCAAAGTACAAGATCAGAAAAGTTTGACCGGACAACAGTTCTACTGGAAAAGATCTGGGATTTTAGTGGACTACATGTTCAGTATGGATCAATAGGGTGGTAGAGAAGCCAAAACAGGTAGAATATTCAACCAATAAACCAAGAAGCATATATTAAGTACCTACTGTGTATCGGACACTGGGAATAAAAAGACAAAACTAATACTATTCTCAAGGAGCTTCCTTTCTATCAGAAGAGATATGTATATATTGTGGAAGTATATTTATAAAGTTTCTATTTTAGTTTCTCTAAAAGGCAAATATGCTGTAGAAAATAATATTTTTCTCTTAAGGCCTATGTAGAATCCTGGGAAAAACCCTTTGGTAAGGTGATAGGTTGAAGACAAAAAGCCCTTTTATTAGGTGAATGAATTTAGGACAATCTCTGTTTGCTATGTGTTTGTGCTTGTCGAAACATACACAATAAAATAGCTACAGGATGATTTTAGGTGGCGGGGCATTAGTAGTTAGGGGAGATCAGTAAAAAACTCAGAGTTTGCAAAGGTAGTATGTGAGTTTTGAGTCTCGAAGGAAGGGATTCTAAGAGAAAGAGGTGAGGATGGAGTGCATTCCAGGCATGGGAGATGGGAAATGGAGTAGTGAAAAAGAAGCAGTAAGAAGTTCAGGGTGACTATCTCTTAAAGCACATGAAGAAAAGAGATGCAGGTCAGGCTACGTTGTGAAAGGTTTTAAATGTCTAACTGTAGAGTTTGTTTTATTCTTAGAGGTAATAAGGAACTACTAGATTTTATTCAGTAGGGGAATAGCATGGTTAGAACTGATTTTTAGGAAAATCACTTTAGCACCTGGGTGGAGAATAGATCTAATTGTGGATAGACTTGTGGAAGGGAGTATAATTAGGTAGTTATTGCCATAGATCAAACAAATGAGTGTGGAGAAACCCTTCTAGTCCCCAGGCTAAGGAATAGAGGCTAAGATGGTGGCTGTTCTGGTAGAGAGATGGGGACAGATATAATTGATGGAGAGGTAAAAACAATAAGATTCATCAACTGATGGATAAATGAGATTGAGGAACCAAGGATGGCAACAAGGTTCTGTGTGGCTTCCTGTTGCCCCCAAGAACAAATACAATGCTCTGTTTGGCATTTAAAGCCCTTCATAACCTAGCCCCCTTCTACCTTTCCAGTCTTTTAATACCTTACTCCCCAACATGTACTCTTCAATTCAGTGACATTGGCTGTTCCACAAACTAGACACTCTACACTCAGCTCCAGGAAATTCCTCTGACTGCCCTGGAATGCTCTCCCTCCTCCACTCAGACTACCAACCTCCCTGGCTTTCTTTGAGTCCCAACTAAAATGGCATTGTTTACAGGAACCCTTCCTCAGCCTCTCTTGATTCCAATGCTTTCCTTCTGTTAATTATTTCCTATTTATCCTGCATATAGTTTGCTTGGTATATACTTGTTTGCATGTTTTATAACCCAGTAGATTGTAAGCTCCTTGAGGGCCAGGACTATCTTTTGCCTCTTCTTCTATCCAAGCATTTAGCACAGTGCTGGGCAAATAATAGGTGCTTAATAAATGTTTATTGAATGAATGGATGGAAGAATGGTAGAGTTTTTATAAAAACTGGAGAGTTCACAAAAAGAGTGGGTTAAGTAGTTAATGAAAATGTCTAGGATTATGGAGGTGGTGGCCCAATTATACTCTGTCCTGATCAGACTACTTCTGGAATATTGGGTTCTGTCCTTAGTAGGTGATGGTGATGATAACAATAGCTAGCATTTATACAGTGCTTTAAGGTTTACAAATCACTTGACAAATATTATCTCATTTGATCCTTGAAGCAACCCTGAGAGATTCTCTTTTATCCCCATTTTACAACTGAGGAAACTAAGGCAAAAGGAAGTTTAGTTACTTGCCTGTAGTCAAACAACTAGTATGTGTCTGAAACAGAATTTGAACTCAGAGGCTCTGAAGTCAAAGCCCAGCACTTTATCCATTGTGCCACCTAGCTGCAATTTTAGGAAGGATACTGATTCGTTGGAGAATAGGCAGAGGCAGGCAACCTGGATGATGTAGATAGAGCCTTAAGAACATGACAAAGGAAGACTGGATGAAGTGACGGAGGATGTCGAATGTGGAGAAAAGAAGCCTTGGGAGGTGGGGGTGAACATGATAGCTGTCTTCAAGTATCTGAAGGACTGACTGTCCTTTGTCAAACTAATGCTGCTTCTGTCTCTCGCAACTACATAGAACATAAGCTTCACCAGAATGTTTTCTTAGAGCCAGAAGGTGATGAAGGAGATACACGGTTCTTTATTCCGGCTCTGATGCTTTAATGTTTCAGGGCAATTAGGAGTGAAAAGCTCTCACAGGTGATTTTTGCTTCCCTTTTAATCTTCTCACTTAACTAATTGATGTTTAGCACGCTCTCTCTAACCTGTCCATCTCTTTGCACTAAATGGAGCAGAGCTGATCCTGGTGAAAGCTGGAAAAGAGATTACAACCGCCACACCCACCCACATCAGCAGTCTTAAATAAACAGCCCCAGTACTGAGGCTCTGCCTCACAGTGTCTAGGTGAGGATGGTCTTTTCTGTGGTGGCTACACCAGGTGGTTGGTGCAAGGTCACAGAGGTCTGTCATAGGCAAGAAGAGAGCCCTATCAGATGTCAGATATCAGCACCTATCCATATGGAGGGGCAGGGGGGAAAGGTGTCTAGGAAGTATTCAGGCCCCCTCCTCCAACCTTCCTTAGCCCCAGGCTCCCACCTCTCAAAAGGCCCATAACCATCTCCTGGGTGTACCACACTGGCATAACTGTACCCAGCTGAGGCAGAATGCCAATGTTCCCCTTGACCAAGGTAGTTGTGCTATGCAGGATGCTCTAGCAGCATACATCAATTTAGGGATGTTTCAGGGACTCTGCCATACACCCTTTTTGCTCCCCACCCCTCAACTGAATTTGATCCAGGTGCCAGAATTTCTCAGTTATGATCCTTTGTATCAATAATTCCTTAAAGGCAGCTAGGTGGTATGGTGGATAGTGCCAGACCTGGAGTCAGGAAGACCTGAGTTCTAATGTGGCCTCAGACACTCAACCACAAGACTCTGGGCAAGTAATTTAGCCTCTGTTTCCTCATTTGTAAAATGGGAATCATCATAACACCCACCTTCCAGGGCTGTAATGAAGATCAAATGAGATTGCAAATGGAAAGTGCTTCTCATGGTGCCTGGAACCCAGCAAGTACTACATAAATATTAGTTACTATCATAGTGATTATTTTTTGTATTAAGAGGGAATAATTTTCTTTTACCTACTACTTGTCCTACTCAGCACTGATACCTGATACACAGGCTTCAACAGAATGTGAATGGAGGATGCACAAGATACCTGAGCTTAGAGCTGAAGTCACAGAGTAAGACCAGGTAAGAGAGAAGTTAGAGTCCCAGTAACTAGTGGTCACGTTGGAATGGGGGGTGGGGGAAGGTGAGAAAAAGGCATCGGGAGCCAAGTGAATAGCTCGGAGTATCTGGGGAAAGAAAGGGGAGGAAGTAATGAACATCAGAGACAGGTCAGAACCAGGCACTCAGGAAAGGCTGGAAGTTCAAAGGAGATGTCAAAGGTGAGAGCAGACAACAGTTTTAGAAACTGAGGAAAAAGTCAGAAAGGTATAGCAGGGTGTAATGGAAATGCAGATTTAAAGATCTTCCCTGCCCCTAGGCTAACGTGCACCTGGAGCCTGGGGTGGGAGGCTGGTTTTTCAGTAGATACTTTTGATTGGCCAGTGGGTCAATAAGGTTGTTACATTCTCTGAGCCAGGAAAAGGCTATATAAGCCCTGATGTGTAGCTTTGTTTTGGGACTCACTTTGAGAAGTGTTCTGTGATTTGATCTGAATTCTGGGAAGCCGTTGTTGAGAGTCCCCCGGCTTTGAAAAACCCAGAATGTGGAAACCCAGATGTTGACTGGGTATGGATGTAATGGTTGGACAGTTTGGAAATCTGTCTACTTGATGTTTCTGTCTTGATAATTATGCCTGTATACTTTGAGGTTCAGGGTGCTGACCTTTTCTCCTGAACAAGGTAAACGATATATGTCTGACTGATTAAAGTAAGCTTGTTAACCCATTTTGAGTTGCTTTCCTTTAACAAAGCAGATCCAAGAACCTGTGGTAGCTGCAAACCCTGAGGACGCTTGGGGTGCTTGCTGCTACACAGGGATCAGGAGACTGGCTGGGTACCCTCTGGTCTTCCCTGTTCTCCTCCCTGCCTTACCTCCCTTTCCTGGCTTCTTTTGTGTGCTGCCTCCCCCCATTTGATTATAAGCTACTTAAGAGCAGAGACTCTCTTTTTATTAACTGTGTCCCCAGTGTTTAGCACAATACTTGGCACATAGTAGGCACTTAATAAATGTTTATTGGATTGGATTGGCAAACTTTGTCTCAGGCAAAGATTTTTTTTCTATACTTCTTTTTAGAAAAAGACCAAATGCTCAGTCATGATGACCTTGGGTCCTTCGGGTGAAGGTCGATGAGAACAACCAGATGGAAAAGAGAGTGAAAAGCAGAGATAAGACCAGCTGCTTAAAGGCCCCTCTCACCAAAGACTCAGCCTGATACTCAGTACCTCACCTTTGGAGACTGGGGCTTGATATTAGCAGCACATATGGGATCATGGAGTTAGAGCTAGAAGGAGTCTCAGAGACCATCTAGATCAACCTCCTCATTGTGCAACTGAGGAAATGGCATCTTGAGAGGTAGAGTGACTTGCCCAAGGTCATCTAAGTCATAAGTGCCACTGACCGGACTGGAACAGAGGCCTTCTAATCCCCATACCAGTGTCCTTTCCACTGTTCAGTGAGAAGACTGAGAGAGTGCTTCCCCACTAATCTCTTTAGAAGGGTTTCTTAACCTTGGGTCCATGGACCCCCAAGGAGCCAGGAGATATATTTCAGGGGATCTGTGAACTAGGATAAGAAAAAAAATTGACATCTTTAGTTATCATTTCATTCAAACATTAATTTTTAAAAAATATTCTGAAAAGAGACAATTGGTTTCAGCAGACTTAGAAAGGAGTCCAAGATACAACAAGGTTGTGATCTTTCTCTTTAGGCTTCCTGCAGCTTTACCAGGTGGCCCTTGGCCCTGATCACCAACACAAATTGCTTAAAAAGTTAAGCCTTGGGTGTAGCTAGGTGGCACAGTGAATGGAGCACCTGCCCTGGAGTCAGGAGGACCTGAGTTCAAATCCAGCCTCAGACACTTATCACAAAAATTAGTCATGTGACCTTGGGCAAGTCACTTAACCCCAATTGCCCTCCAAAAAGCAAAAAAAAAAAAAAAAAAGGCAACCCCCCAGAAGTTAAGCCTTTTCCTTGCCCCGCAATTGTCCCCAAAACTAAAAAACAACCCACCCAAACCCCAAAACCAAGGCCACAATTAGATAGACCATAATAAGATTTTTGAACAGATACAGAATTGAAATAGATTTGCTCATAGGATGTATAACAGCCCAATTCTAGACCCACAGGTCAGAGAATTGGAATGAATCTACACAATTTTTGAACTGCTGTTTGATATTCTCCTCATTCAACCCATCACTCACAGATAATAATAGTAATAGCAATAATAATTATGGTAATTATAATGCCTGTAAGTCGGCTTAGGCATTAGTATCCCAATAGCTTCAGGACTATTCTGCAAAATAAAGCATTTCATTAAATTATCCTATACTTGGTTGGTATTTCTTTCCTCTGCATTAGAGTAGCTGTGTATATTTTAAATGACTTGAAAACCTTCATTTGAAACACCCACACCCATTTCTATTTTAATTTGACACTTCTGAGCAATGGGAACTTATTTAAAGTGTGCTAACAACTAAACCTGTCTATTTCCCTTCAGAAAGAAAATGCTTCCCAAAGGTGAGATATTCCCCAGTAGACACTCACTCCCTTCCATTCTGAAGCAAGCTTGATCTGTTAGTGATTTAAGGTTATGTCTCAGCTAGTTTGGGCTAAGCCCAGGACTCTGTCGTGTTTCATGATGGGAGGTCAGACTGAATTGAAAACTGTGCATCTCACACAGCCCTTCCATTTCTGGCAGCATAAACCCAACCCTCATTTATTGTGGAGTTGGAGAAAGCCTACACAGGATTAAATGTCATACTTCTGGGCAAATCTGAAGGGACTTGGAGAAGAAAATGTAGAAGAAACTAAATGAGCCACAGGGGAAATCAAGCCACAGTGGACAGCCTGGCAAGCTGTGGAACTGCTTCCTTTTTGAATGAGAAGCTATTTAGAATTTAACCATGCGCAAATGATTAAACAAAATGGATATAAATTCTTGCTGCCTTAATAAGCAATCGACTGAAGAGAATGATGAGGAAATAATTAAAATGAAAACAGAATATTCTATAAAATCGTGAAATGTGATAAAAAAAAAAATAAAGTTCTTGTTCTTCCCCTTGGGCATTTTTCCAGCTGGAAAATATTCCTGTTTTTACACATAATTTGAAATATACAGAACATTGAATTTCTTGACAGAAACTGTACTTACCACCTAATCAGACAAATCCTAAAGGGAAACAATTTCTGAAGAGTGCTGAACACATCAGAAGCACCCTAGAGACCCAACTGTTCATAACTCTGCATGAATAGGAAAGAAATGCTACAGTCCCATTAAAGTACAATACAGTTGGTTAAAGAATGAACAAAAGGCAACATTTCTTCATTAGTGTCATTGCAGGAGGTTGGTCCTGGGTAAACTGGAGGCCATCAAATGGGATATTGCAGCTATAAAGTGATATGAAAAAATGAAATGCTCCATTCCCTTGTCAATCTCATATACTTATCTCTTTGCTTTCATATACAAGGAACTGCCTCAGAAAGCTAATGCATAGTTGTGGTTTCCTTCCGTGCTTACCAAGTATGCTTGAGGCTCTCATTCATTTGATAGAATTGCCTCTAAGTATAAGGAACTGGTGGGTTGAAAGAAAAAATTTTTTTAAGTGCTGCCAAACTTCCAGTTAATGAAATTAGCATGGGAGAACCTGGTACAAGGATTGGAAAGGATAGGAATGAAGTTTTGGTCATGGGCCTCAGAAAACATTTTGAAAGGGTTTGATGAGGGAAGGAAGGGAGTACATAAAGCATGTGGTTTGATAAGCTTGGAACATGAAGACTCAATTCAATTCAATAAATATTTATTAAGCTCCCACTATGTGCTACAAACTAGGGATACAAATAAGAAAGGGCAATCCCTGCCCTCAAGGGGTTTACAATCTAAGGGGAGGACAACACACAAAAGAAAGCTGGAAAGAGGAGGGGAAAGGACACTAGAGGGTGCTCAGTGTTCAGTGGAATTATTTCCAAGCAGCACTGCAGATGGCAAATAGAGATTATGTGGAATAATCATTATTAGAAAGCAAATAGAAAACACCTGACCAAGTGAAAGCCACCAGTACAGACATAGAATATAAACTAGCAGCTGTGTAGTGCAGTTGGTAAGAGAACTGTAATTGGAGTCAGGAAGACCTGACTTCAAACCCTGCCTCAGCTACTTACTAGCTGTGTGACCCTGGGCAAGTCACTTGTTTCCTCTGTTTCTCTCTTTCCTCATCTGAGAAAAATGGATTTAATAATAGCAGCTCCTTCACAGGACTGTTGTAGGGATTGAATGAGATTACATATACAGTAGAGAGGGCTTTGCAAAGTACTACATAAATGCTAGCTATTAGTATTAGTAGTATGTAATTTAGAATAACAGTACAACTAATTTTCTTTGTCTATAAGATTGCAAGGTAAGCCCATAGCCAAAATAATGGATGAATTAACATGTATTGAATACCTCATGAGTTCTCAGGCACTGTGCCAAGTGCTATAGAAGATATAAAAATTTAAGGCATGAGAGATGCTCTTACAGATAATTTTGTTGAGTTTCAGAAATAAGTCAAACAAGTGAAATAATTAGAGACCAATGCAAGACAGTGCATTAAATGAGGAAGCACAATACAATGATAGAGGAGGGGTGTTGGAGTCAAGGTGACCTAGATTCAAATACTGCCTCTTACAAAGGCTGTGTGATTCTTGGCAAGTGGCTTAACTTTTTTGAATCTCAGTTTTCTTATGTGTAAAATGGGTCTAATAATACCTATGACATTTATCTCATAGGGTTGTTGTGGGGAGCAAATGGGATAATGTATGTAGTTTGCAAACTATAAAGCCTATATAAATGTCATATATCTTTATATGTATTTAGAGGGGGCAGCTAGAAGGCTTAGTGGATAGAGTGCTGGGCCTGGAGTCAGGAAGACAAGTTGAAATCTGGCCTCAGACCCTCACTAGCTGTGTGACCCTGGGCAAGTCACTTAACCTCTGTCTGCCTTAATCCACTGGAGAAGGAGATGCCAAACCACTCTTTGCCAAGAAAACTCATGAAGAGCTAGACACAATTGAATGACTGAATAATGTCTATAGAGAGAAATGTATAGATTGTGATGTGTCATATATTCACATATACACATGTACTGCATTCCAGGTCACTGCCAAGCATCTTGACTTTTGTCCTGCCACTCGATTTCAGTGATTCTGGAAGACAGAGTGAGGCTGATGACCTTGCTCTGTTTTAATTAAATCCAATTCAGGGGCAAGTCAAGACCTTATAATGTTATTGGTCCCCTTTGAGAATGAAGGACAAGCAGGGAATAGAGCACTGGCCCTGGAGTCAGGAGGACCTGAGTTCAAATCCCGCCTTAGACACTTAACACAAAAACTAGCTGTGTGACCTTGGGCAAGTCACTTAACCCCAATTGCCCTCGAAAAAGCAAAAAAAAAAAAGAGAATGAAGGACAAATAACAACAAACACAAGTATATACATGTCCCTCTATATGTCTGGCTTCTATGTGTCTATAGAGGCACACACACATACATACATACACATATACAGAGACATATCTAACGTTAATGTAGAATTTAAAGTATATATATGTGTCTAATTAGTCACACATATAGAGGCCTGTATATATGTAGGTTTTGCTATAGGTTTATATATGCTTTATTATAAGTGCTTTTTCCAAATAAATGTACCTTTGAGATAATGAATTAATGTGTTTTTCATTTCTACCCTTATAATAGAATTTGTCTTTTAGAAGCTATCGGAGATTCCAATCATATACATGCATATATGTATGTATGTGTGTAGTATATGTATATATTTTTTCTATACGCTTGTGTACACATACACCTCTGACATGTTTTAGCTGGGTGATCACGAGCAGATTGTCTAATTTCAGTCTCAGTATAACTGAGTTTTCTGCAGGCAGTGGTGTCTGCTCCACTGAGGACTAGGGCACAAGTATCATCTGGACAGGAACCTATATGTTTCTTGAATAATTAGCATCTGTGTAGTACTTTGAGGTTTGTAAAGGACTTTACATATATTTTCTTTGATCCTAACAATAACCTTGTGAGTATGCACTATTACCTCTGTTTTAGAGATGATGAAACTGAGGCTTGGATAGATTAAATGGTTTATTGATGGTCACACAGTGTCTGCAACAGAATTCGAACTTAGGTCTCTTAAGTCCAATGCTAAAATGTACTAAGTTTCTGAGAATTATCTTCAATTCCTATGATGCATTAATTTTTTCTTTACTTCCTGAATTTTGGCTCCTAATCTTTTCAAGCTTCCTTAGCCTTAGAACTGATAGACAATAGATAGGCTCTTAGGATAGCAGCGCCTCAGATCTCACTCACATAAACTCTCTTGTCTCCTCCCATCTCTAGCCCAATCTCTTGTACTTCACTGAGGCTTAAATTTGTCAACTCCATCCCTATCCTGCCTCCACAACAGGGATTTCTCTAATTACCAGTCCATGCTGGTCCTATGATCCTGCCTTAGGCTACACATAATTGTAGGTACTTTATAAATGGTTGTTGAATGAATTAACATTTATTTTCCAATTTAATATTTCTTAAAAAAAATTTTCAAGCTGGTAATTTTATTGATCTGTTTCTAGAAGAAAGCCTCCTGATAAAGAGGACCATAAACAATCAAATGTAGGTCCACTTCCTAAGCATATCCCTTATGGTTCTCTTTATATTATACCAGGAGCACACAAGTTTTTTCAATAGTTCCCCAATCAGAAATTCCATGTGTATATATGGAGGTGAAGTAGAAGGTTGGGGGGAGTGGTTCTGCATGAAAGGAAGGGGAAGGAAAGAAGCATTTATATAGTGTCTGCTACGTGTCGGCACTGTGCTAAGCACTTTACACATATAATCTCATTTGATTCTCAAAACAATCTTGTGAGGTACATACATGAACATTGTATGACTGACCCAAACCTGCTGGGGGGCAGGGCTGATATTTCACTAGCACATACCATGGCTCCTTATGAGCCACCCAAGATTCTGTAAAATGAAAATTAATTTGTAATCAGGGTTTTTCCCAATATCATAAGGCTGGGAAAACAATTGCCATAGCTATTTAATGATCAATACAGATGACTAGTCCTGAAGAATCAGGTTCCAAAGTAGATTTGGAGTTGGAACAATCCAGTTGGAACTGAGCACATTGATTTGCCTTAAACAGGCAACAGTCAGATCTTCACTTTCCATTGTCCAGTGTAGACATCGTCTAAGTTCAGACAAGGAGATAAGGCATTTATATAGAGCTTCTCTCCTAGTGATTCACTATACCATTACATTACAGTATTTAACAAATCTTCACAACATTCCTGAGAATGTAGTAAGTAGATTTAACTGTCTCTACCTGACAGCAAACAGATGTTTTAGGAAATAATTACCTGGTACAGATGGGTACCCAGTAACATAATTAGGACAGGACAAGAATGAAGCTTCCCTGGGTGTAGCCTGGAAGCATATCCAGGCTATTGCTTTTGACCAGGGCCAATAGATTGAAAAGACAATTGTGTAGGTCTTATAATCATAAGGGTATTTTGAGGGTATTTGAGGGTATTTCCAAAGGCCTTTTTAGCAAAAAAGTGCCACTCCCCACTTCTCTTACCCTATTTCCCATTATCATAGATTCATTTTTACTTAAAGACTTTTTGAGCTAGAAAGGGTTATGCAGATAAAGTACAACCTTCTCATTTAATTGATGGAGAACTGGAATTCATAGGAAAAGAGGATTGAGGTAGAAAGTGTAAAGATTTAGACCAACTCCCTCATTTTACAATGAGGAAACTGAGACCAGAATTAAGAGGGATTGGGAAAGGCTTCAAATAGAAGGTGGGAAGGTATGTTACACAATATGTTATAGTTGTGCCTAGAATGCAGGTTTTCTAACTCCTCATGAAATGTTCTACTGAATCTCACGGCTATCTTCAGGAGCAATCTTCTAAAAGGCAAATGCTCGTGAAAGGGGGTATCATATTAATCCATTATTACCTCAGGTGGCATGTCACAGTATGAGCTCTGGGTAGTACATAGGCATTGAGTACCTAGGGCATTCCCCACATCACAAATGCTGGATCCAAACTTGGCCTTCTTCATGCTTGTCTGAAAGTTCTACCGTGATTCTAATCAGCCTACCACCCAAACTACAAAAGGTAAGGATGCACAGGCCCAGGATACTTGCCCCAATTGTGACATCTTATAACTCTCAAGAGTGGGTTTCAGGGGAAGACCTTAGTTTTGTCTTTATTCCAGAGCCTTCATTGTCCTGTTTCAAGTTCCACTGGCCAAGATTACCTTTCTTTCCTCTCTATGCTCTCTTGATGTCCTCATCAGCGCCCATAGATACATGATCCCTGTGCCGATGATTTCCCAGATTTATAGATCTAGCTCTCACTTCTCTTGAGTTTCAATTCTATATTACCAACTACCTATTGGACACTTTATCCTGGATGGTCCATATGAACCTCATGTCTGAAAGAGAACTCATTATACTCCCCCCAGAACCTGCTCCTCTCTAAACTTTTCTCTTTCGAGAACTTAACCATCTTTTCAGTCAACCAGGTTTATAGCCTCCGAGCCTTTCTCAGCTTGTCACCTCACATTTCCAATCAGTTGCCAAGTTCTGTCAACTCAACCTTTATAAGTTCTCTGATATCTGTCCTCTTCTCTCTGCTCACACAACCACCATCCTAGTTCATGCTCACATTCCATGTTGCTCATATTATTATGATAAGCTCCTAATTGGCTTCTCTGCCTCACCTTTTTCCCCACTCTAATCCATCCTTCACATAGCTACCATGTCACCCCTCCTGCTATGCCTAATATCTCTGGGATCAAATACAGACTCCTGCTTGACATTTAAAGTCCTTCACAACCTATTTTCCCAGCCTTCTTGTTATTTCTCCCAGATAGCATTTCATTTCCTAACTTTGTGACTTTGCACAGGCTATCTGTCCCCATGCCTGAAATGTGTTCCCTTCTCATCTCTGTGTCTTCAAATACTGCTTTCTATGCAGGAATTCTTAACTTGGGCTCCATGAATTTAAAAAAATGTCAATAACTATATTTCAATATAATTGATTTTCTTTGTAATCTAGGTAATTTATTTTATGCATCTAAAAACATTACTCTAAGAGGGAGGTTTCACCACACTACAAAGGATCCATGACAAAAAAAAATATTAAGAATTTCCATTCTACAGGAAGTTTTTTTCTGATCTCATCTCCAGATACTAATGTCTTCCCCTAAAAAAATTTCAGATGTTTAGTATACATTTTTGTATACTTCTATACAGACATGTAGCCCCAGTTAAAATGTAAACTCCTTCAGGATAGTGACTACTTTATCTTTCTGTCCCCAGTGCCTAGCACCAGGCCCTAACAAAGCATGTGCCTAATAAAGCTTTTTGCTTAGTTGATTGTTATTGAGTATGACTAGTAGCAATGTTATACCAAGAAGTACTTATATAGGCAGTTTCAGTAAAAAAAAAAAAAGGTGGGGGGGAGAAGGGGGACAAGAAGATATCAATGTCAGTGTAACTTAAAAAATAATTTGTGTAATAAAACAGTTTCTGGTTTAGAACAGGTCTTTAAAATAGAAGTTATCCTCCACCTCAATGCTCCCAAATCTGACATCCTAATATATATAGGAAGTATATGCATAAATATACACAACACACAAATATATAATATGCAAGTATAATATGTATATACATGTGTGTATGTGCGTGTATATATATACATATATATACACACATATAAATTTTGTAAAGGTGTTTGTATATATATATATGTATATGCAGGGGTACCCTCTTTTCCCCTCAAACATTAGGGAGAGGCACATCTGTTCCCTAATCTGACCATCTTGATCATTAGTCTGGCACAAATACCTTTACAAAATTTTTCCTTGGGGATCTTTAATTTTGACTTACATCTGATCCTTGAATTTTCAACTACACTTCTTCCTACCTACATATAAATTCATAGTAAATAAGCAAGAATCTACCAAGCTTTTACTTGTTTCTGGAAGCAATAATATCTTTTCCCCAGTTTCTTAATACTTCTTTGTAGACTTCCAAAAATCTTTAAATCAACCTCCTCAATACAAAGAGCCAAGACTTTCCTAATGAGCAAGACTTCTCCTTCTTGTCATGTCCAGGGGTCCCTTCAACTGAGTTCCTCAACACTATTACATTTGGAAGCAATTCTTCCCTTTCTTTTAACATCACAATTACTAATCTTCTGATTCTTCCCTCTCTGTTTTCTAACACAATTAGTCATCAAGTTCTGGCAGAATCTCTAATCTCTCCCATCTATCTATCTATTACTAACCATTCCCAACCATTCCCATTGCTGCCATCTTTGTTCAAAGCCTCATTACTTCTGGCCTGGACTATAGGAATAAAAGGTCCTCACACCTTCCATCTCTACTTTCAAAGTATTCTATAAAATAACTGCCAGACTGATCTTCCTAATTCATAACTCTGGTTATGTTTTTCCTGTATTTCCAAAACTATAAAATCCAAAAGTCCTATAGACCAATATCTAACACTGAATACCAAAATCAAGTTGAAATGGGTGCACGACCTAGGTATAAAGGCTGATACTGTAAGCAATCTGGGAGAGCAAGGAATAGTTTACCTGCCAGATTTATGGAGAATGAAAGATTTTATGATGAAACAAGAGGTAGAGAGCATTATAAAATGCAAAGTGGATAATTTTGATTATATTAAATTGAAAAGTTTCTGTACAAATAAAGCCAATGTAACCAAAATTAAGAGGGAAGTGGAAAATTGGGAATTTCTACAACCAGTGTCTCTGCTAAAGGTCTCATTTCTAAAATATACAAAGAATTTAGTCAAATCTATAAGAACATGGCATTCCCCAATTGATAAATGGTCAAAGCACAAGAATAGGCAGTTTTCAGAAGATGAAATTAAAGATATCTATAAGCATATGAAAAAAATGTTCTAAATCACTATTGATTAGAGAAATGCAAATCAAAACAACTCTGAGGTACCACATCTCACTGGCCAGACTGGCTAAGATGACAAAACAGGAAAATGATAAATGCTAAAGAGGATATGGAAAAATTGGAACACTAGTGCATTGTTGGTGGAGTTGTGAACTGATTCAACCATTCCAGAGAGCAATCTGGAACTATGTCCAAAGGGCTATAAATAAGTGCATATCCTTTGACCCAGCAATACCATTTCTAGGGTTGTATCCAAAAGGGATCATAGAAGTGGGAAGAAGAACCATATATACAAAAATATTTATAGCAGCTCTTTTTGTGGTGGCAAAGAATTGGAAATCAAGGGGATACCCATCATCAATTGGGGAATGGCTGAACAAATTGTGGTATATGAATGTAATGGAATACTATTGTGCTATAAGAAATGAGGAGCAGACAGACTTCATAATAACCTGGAGTGACTTATATAAACTGATGTTGAGTGAGAAGAGCAGAACCAGGAGAAATTTGTATACAATTACAGACACAATGTACGTGTGACGACTAACCTTGATAGACTGGGCTCCTCTCAGCAATGTAAGGTTATAAGACAGCTCCAAAAGACTAATGATGGAAAGAGATATCCACATTCAGAGAAAGAGTTGCAGAATCTGAATGCAGATTGAAGCAAACTACTTGCTCTTTCTTTTTCTTGTTTTGTTTTGTTTCCTCTTTCCCATTGTTCATTCAATTGGTTATAATCCTTATTTACAATCTGACTAATGTTTAATTAGAAGGTATTTGTAGATTCAATGTTTGCATGCCACCATGGGGGGAGAAGGGGGAGAAAATTTGAAACTCAAGGGATTGTGGAACTGAATGATGTAAACTAAAAGTAAATTTAAAAATTAATTAATAAAAAAATTTTTAAAAAGAACCAGAAAATTAAAATAAAATAAAATCCAAAGTCCTCCTTCCTACTCTTTCAAACACATTCCTATTCATTCCACACTCAAGCCAAACTGGTGTACTTATTATCCTGTGAGTACTCATTTTTCTGCCTTTGGAGGTGATTTTGGTGGTAAGCTATTCTTATCTATAGCAACCTAAATTACATAAACCTGTTTCTGTGATATTCCTTGGATGAGAGAAGGATTTGATAATAGTGATAGAGTTAAGGATCATGCAGATATAGAGAAACATTTAGTTCAGGCATTTCTCAGTGGCTTCCTAATTAGAAGGCGGGTCCAGCACTGGGTATAAACTGAGCAATGGTCTAAACTCTAAATCTAGAGAGTTTTTACCAACTTGAAAGGGAGAAATGACATTTAAATAAGACCCAGGACATGGACTTGGGATCCTGATTAGAAAATAGAAAATGACTAAGAAGGCCAAAGGAAAACAGCATAGCTTTATAGCTGCCTGATGAGACACTAAGCTTGTTACTTCATTGACAATCTTATGCATAACATATGTAAATATAAGTACCTATACACATATGTATGTATGTGTATACATAAAATTATGTACATACATATTCTTTATGTAACTTTATTCTTACCTCCTGAATAAAATAGGTTAATAGGTTGTGACCTGGGATTTAGTTAGAGGCAAAGGGTAGATGTTTGGAGCTAAAAACATCTGCATAGAGACAAAGAGACATGGTGCAGAGATGAGAATGTATGAATATGGTTAAAGACCAGGACAAAGTATATTCAATTGACCAAAAAAACAGAACAAGTTCATCTGAGGTTCAAACACGGGGTCATGATTTGTGGTAAAAAGTTTTAAAGGAATTTAACTTGGCAGGTTATCCTGCATTATATGCCATATTATGCTAGCCCAAATCTTACCCACCCTGTGAGGCTCAGATCAAATGCAACTTCTCCCCTAAAATAGTCTTGGAACCTCTCAGTCATAATTTCTCCAAATTTTGGCAGGTTCTCAGAGCACTTTCTTGTATACCTCCTACCTATTTACTTCATTCTAATCTCCTTAAACTGTCTTGAATTGAATTGGAACTCCTTATTATCATTTTGTATCTCCTCTAGCAACAAGCACCGTGCTCTGTATACACAATGTGCTTAACAAATGTTTGTAGAATAAATGAGTAATCTATGGAATATTTTGTAAAAATGTTTAAAATTGTTAACTTCTAGTTGGTTTCTGAAAGAAAAGCTCCTGATTGAGTCACTTCTAATCAGATAGAGTTCCTGCCTTATTAAGAATTGTAAAAGGGTAAACAATATGTATGATTCAGTGGAGCTTGTCTTGTAGGGAAGAGAGTCCAAAGGTAGAAACAAGGACAGAATCTAAGTATCCTGTTGATTCATTATTCAGTCATCTCGGCCAATATAAAGATACATAAAGAACATACACTCTTGTCCTTTCTTTTGATGCAGTGAAAGAATCTCACTTAGCTGAATCTCATCAGTTGACAACAATTATGATCGTGACAGTCAATAATTCACTACACCTTGTCTAGATTATTCACCAAACTATTCCTATAGCAACTTAAGAAACTTAGCTGCAAATTTAAAGTTAGGTTGGGTAAAAAAAAAAGTGTATTCATCTAGCCCAAAATATCAGATGGCTCTCTGGTTTTTCATTTTCATACAAGCTTGGCTTTGAGCTGTTTTAAGTCAAAGTATGGATGGATTAAGAACCTTGTCTTTAGGAAATGAAAAGTTCAAAATGGTTCTTTATTGGCTATGTTGCTGTTCGTCAATTGTTTTTTAGTTCAGAATCCTTGTGAACCCATTTGGGGTTTTCTTGGCAGAGATTTGTCATTTTCTTTTCCAGCTCATTTTATGATGAGGAACTAAGGCAAACAGGATTAAGTTTGACTTGCCCATGATTATGCAGCTAGTAAGTGTCTGAGGCTAGATATGAATGGAGGAAGATGAGTCTTCCTGATTCCAGGTTTGGGGCTCTATCCATTTTGCCATGTAGCTGCCCCTATTGGCCCTGAGTTGTGTTTAAAGCAGGGGATTTAAAAAAAAACAACTCCATATATCCCTTTGCTGAAACCTAAGGAACCCTTTTTAAGATTGTTTTTAAATGCATAGAATAACACAGAATTACAAAGGAACCCAATTTTACTGAGATATTAAAGTATTTTAAAAACAAGTTAATGGCCCCTATATTAAGAATCCTTGGATTGGGAAAGTTTACTCCAGTTTCCAGTATATTAGAGGTTTTATCTGACTACAGACTCAAAATATGTCAACATTGACATTTACTTACCAAAAGAAGCTAATGAAATTTTAGGCTAAAGTGTCCAAAATGAGATGCTGTACTATGCTGGCCAGATCATACCCACAGGACTGCATCCAATTCCAGGTGACATGTTGCTGTTGTTTGTCCTTCCTTCTGGAAAAAGACCATGGCATCAAGAAGGTGATGCCATGACTTGCAAGTGAATTGAATTTAAGTGAAAGAGAGGCTGTGCAAAGTCACCAGTCTCACTTTCTTCTCCAGGGCCATCTGGGACCAGTGACAAGATATAAATCAGAATGACTAGATGGTGACCCTGGATGTAGTAGAGGACCTGTGACCTTTTTAAGATAAGGTCTTTCCTAGGTCTCAGTTTGACTGAGGTAAAGCCCATTCAGTAATGAAAGCTAGGTAAAAGAATGGCCTCTTTTGCCTAGTCAAAAAAAATCAGTCTGGGAGGGGAGACCTTCAGGTTTTCTGGCCAAAACAGAACCCAAACAATGATAACTAAGTGGGGCTTGAGCTGGGACCTATCCTTGGCCATTCAAAGAGAGGCAGAGTGAATTGGCTTTAAGGCATGGTTCTTAAGAAAGAAATCTAGCTGGGCAAACCACAAGATATCTTTTGAGGTTTCCAAAATAAAAATTTCCATTCCTTTAGGCAGAGTACCCACAGATAAGGGTATGATACCCTATGTGGACTGAGGGGGAAAGAGGAGGAAAGGAAGGGGAGGAGAGGGAAGGGTGACACATTATAAGGACACTGAAAAGTTAGAGCTTGCCCAAAGAATGTCAACTGGGACAGTGAAGGAATTATAGACCATGTCATATAAGGACTGGTTAAGAAGACTTTTAGAGAAACATGATAGCCAGGCATGTCCTTTTTAATTCCTTACCAAACATTTGCTTGCCATCTTAGAATTCAGTCTTGGAATTTAATCCTTTACTGTGGTACTTGGATAATATTTTATGATGCTGAAAAATATTTAATAGATAAACCATTCAGTCTCATTTTTATTACTGTAATACTCCCTCTGGGCTCACTGTCCTAAGTCCCATTTGGACTGGCAGACTGGGTCACCCAAAGGGCAGCTACTTTTCCCCTTATGGTAACAGGGATAAATTTGAGGAGCTCAGGTTTCTAATACTATTTGATCACACATGAGCCCTCATTTGCTACATTTCCCCCAATATCAACTAACCATTTAACTTTTCCCCAATATCTAATTACATCAATTAAATTTTACAAAAGAGTATGAAGCCCCATTGCCATCATCTCCAATTGCTGGGTCTTTGATGGATCTCAAAATACATTTTTAAGTTTAATCTGCATGACTAACATTTTCTCCATCACCTTCAAAATTCTAGACAATCAACAGAACAATCACTCAAACTAAGCTCACAATGAAAAAGGAATAATCACCTCTTAAAATTGGAACTGGCTCCAACACGTCCCTGGAGGTCCCAGACACTCATTCACTTAAGATCAATAGACAGGAGACCAAAGAAACAAAGGTGCTATAGATTCCAGCCAGTAAGATTAGGGCCCCTTCCTCTACCAGAGACTCACAGTAGTGCTCACCTCCCAGAAGGAAAAGGACAAAAAGAATCAAGAAATTGATCCTTTTGTATTTCAATTTAGTTCAGTCTCTGTCATT
This sequence comes from Petaurus breviceps papuanus, assembly GCF_028583685.1. Classification (NCBI taxonomy): domain Eukaryota; kingdom Metazoa; phylum Chordata; class Mammalia; order Diprotodontia; family Petauridae; genus Petaurus; species Petaurus breviceps. The sequence continues at coordinate 4,471,692 of NW_027187419.1, read as the reverse complement.
AGTTCTTCTGGTTCTGAAACACAGCACTAGCCCCTCAGTCAGTCATTGCCAGAATGTCATTTCTCAAAGTTTCACTGGGTTGGATTGGCAGCAGGAGATTATGCATGTTGTTCTGTATAATATATCAGGAAGGAAATATTTGCACAGGTTCCGAAGGCTTATTTACTGCCCAGTAATCTCCTTCATATCATGATCACTATAAATGATATAGAATACTCATAAGGTCAATATTTTCAACTCACTGAAGATAACTATGGATAAAAATATTAAAATTAGCTGAGATTGATATAGCACTTTGAGGATTGCAAAGCATTTTACATACATTCTCATTGGATCTTCATAACAACTCTGTGTGGCAGATAATTCACATTTTACTGATGAGAAAACTGAGTTTTAGAAACTCTTGTGACTTGCTCAGGATCACAGAGCTCGGCAGGAACTGATAGAATATTCAAACTGATCTTTCTGACTCCAAGTTTAGTACTCTAACTCAGCAACACTGCTTTGCTAAAAGACAATTTCAAGAGGATAAAGGAGAAACGAGAATAAACAATAATGTGAGTTTCGAATTTGTTTTTTCTTAGTCTTGGAAATGGGCAGCTCTCCCCACTGACTAATGCCCTTTTTATTCTAAGCTCTCTAGCTGCTGTGTTAAGCCTAGTTATTAAATAAGTTGCTTACATGTCTACAATGCTTCAGGGAGTATTATTCTCTTCATAACAGTTGTATGCAGCAGGTATTACAAGTATTATCATGTTAAAAAGGAGGTTTAGGAGTTTGGATGGATGGATGGAAGGATAGAAAGGCCTATACATGGGGGTCCTGAGAATTAACTCACATTTCAGGCCAGGGTTCATCATCAGAACCCCAAAAGAACTGCAATGGTGGGCTGTGTGGAGCCTTCTGGGTGCTTTGTAGTGTTCAGAAAACATTCTAGACTATCTGGGATGGTGAGAAGCTGGACACAATCTCTTGTACAATCAGTATTATGCTAGTGGAGATACTTGTTGAAAGCAGATTGACTCAGTTAACTACCTTTTTTGTCTTTATTAATTTGTTTACTTTTAGTTTACAAGATTCATTACCACAATTCCTTGAGTTTCAAATTTTCTCTCCCTTCCCCCTCCCTTCCCCTTCCCCTCCCTCCCCGTGGCAGCATACAATCAAGTAGTATCTGCAAATACTTTTACATTAGGCATTAGTCAGGTTATAAAGAAGGATTGTAGCAGATGGAATGAAGAATGGGAAAGAGGAAACAAAACAAGAAAACGAAAAAGGGCAGGTAGTTTTCTTCAATCTGGGTTCAGTCTCAGTTATTTCTCTGAATGTAAACATCTCTCTCCATCATGAGTCTTTTGGGGTTGACTTATGACTCTGGATTGCTGAGAAGAGTCCAGTTTATCAAAGTTGGTCATCACACATACATTGTATCTGTAATTGTGTACAACTTCCTCCTGGCTCTACTCTTCTCACTCAGCATCAGTTCGTATAAGCCTCTCCAGGTAATTATGAAGTCCATTTGCTCCTCGTTTCTTATTGCACAATAGTATTCCATAACATGCATACACCACAACTTACTCAGCCATTCCCCAATTGATGGGCACCCCCTTATTTCCAATTCTTTGCTACCACAAAAAGAGCTGCTATAAATTTTTTTGTACATATAGGTCTTTATCCCACTTCTATGATCTCTTTGGGATACAACTTTAGAAATGGTATTGCTGGGTCAAAGGGTATGAAATTATTTATAGCCCTTTGGGCATAATTCCAGATCGCTTTCCAGAATTTTTCCACAACTCCACCAGCAATGCATTAGTGTTCCAATTTGTCCACATCCTCTCCAGCATTTGTCATTGTCCTGTTTCGTCATCTTAGCCAATCTGACTGGTGAGATGTGGTACCTCAGAGTTGTTTTGATTTGCATTTCTCTAATCAATATGACTTAGAGCATTTTTTCATATGCTTATAAATATCTTTAATTTCTTCCTCTGTAAACTGCCTGTTCATATCCTTTGACCATTTATAAATTGGGGAATGACTTGTATTCTTATAGATTTGACTCAATTCTCTGTATATTTTAGAAAAGATTCCTTTATCAGTAACATAGGTTGTAAAAATTCTTTCCCAATTTTCCACTTCTCTCTTAATCCTGGTTACATTGGCTTTGTTTGTACAGAAACTTTTCAATTTAATGTAATCAAAATTACCCATATTGCATTTTATAATGCCCTCTAATTCTTGTTTGGTCATAAAGTCTTCCCCTCTCCACAAATCTGACAGGTAAACTATTCCTTGCTTTCCAAGATTGCTTAGAGTATCAGCCTTTATACCTAGATCATGCACCCATTTAGACTTGATTTTGTTATATGGTGTTAGATAATGGTCTATGCCCAGTTTCTGCAATACTATATTTCAGTTTTCCCAGCAGTTTTTGTCAAATAGTGAGTTCTTATCCCCAAAACTGGGGTCTTTGGGTTTATCAAACAGTAGATTACCATAGTCATTGACTGCTGAGTCTCATGTACCCAATCTATTCCATTGATCCACTACTGTATTCCTCAGCCAGTACCAAGTAGTTTTGAGGACTGCTGCTTTACAGTACAGATTAAAATCTGGTATAGCTAGTCCACCATCCCTAGCATTTCTTTTCATTAATTCCCTTGATATTCTGGACCTTTTGTTCTTCCAAATTAATTTTGTTACTATTTTTTCTAGCTCTATAAGGTAGTAGTAAACTGATTTTTAGTAAACTGATTGGCATGGCACTAATATATATAATTTAATTTAGGTAAAACTGTCATTTTTATTATATTAGCTCGACCCAACCATGAGCAACTGATGTCTTTCCAATTAGTTAGATCTTATTTTATTTGTGTGAAAAGTGTTTTGTAGTTGTGTTCATATAGGTCCTGGGTTTGTTTTGGCATGTAGATGCTCAAATATTTTATAATGTCAACAGTAACTTTAAATGGTTTTTCTCTTTCTATCTCTTGATGTTGAATTTCATTAGAAATATACAGGAATGCTAAGGACTTATGTGGGTTTATTTTATATCCTGCCAGATTTATTTATTGTCTTATTTATATTTTGCCAGATTTATTTATTGTCTCAAGTAGTTTTTTACTTGATTCTCTAAGTATATCATCTTATCATCTGCAAAGAGTGATAGGCTGGTCTCTTCTTTGCCTAATTTGATTCCTTTGATTTCTTTTTCTTCTCTAATTGCTACTGCTAACATTTCTAGTACCAGATTGAGTATGAGGGATGATAGCGGACATCCTTGTTTCACCCCTGATTTTATTGGAAATGCTTCTAGCTTCTCCCCATTACATATAATACTTGCTGATGGCTTTAAATAGATGCTACCCATTATTTTAAGGGAGGCTCCACTTATTCCTATTCTTTCTAGTGTTTTTAATAGGAATGGATGTTGTATTTTGTCAAAAGCCTTTTCTGCATCTATTGAGATAATCATGTGGTTTTTGCTAGTTTTATTGTTGATATGATCAATTATACTGATGGTTTTCCTAATATTAAACCATCTTTGCATTCCTGGAATAAATTCTACCTGATCAAAATGTATTATTCTTGTGATAAGTTGCTGTAGTCTTTTTGCTAATATTTTATTTAAAAATTTTGCATCTATATTCATGAGGGAGATTGGTCTATAATTTTCTTTCTCTGTTTTATCTCTTCCTGATTTAGGTATTAGTACCATATTTGTGTCATAAAAAGAATTTGGTAGGACTCCTTCTTCACTAATTTTCCCAAATAGTTTGTAGAGTACTGGACTCAATTGTTCTTTAAATGTCTGATAGAATTCACTAGGAAATCCATCTGGCCCTGGAGATTTTTTCCTAGGGAGTTCACTGATGACTTGTTCGATTTCTTTTTCTGAGATGGGGTTATTTAAGTAATTTACTTCCTCTTCAGTTAATTTGGGCAACCTATATTTTTGTAAGTATTCATCCATTTCACTAAGATTGTCAAATTTATGTGCATACAACTGGGCAAAATAATTCCTAACTATTGTTTTAATTTCCTCTTTATTGGTGGTAGGTTCACCCTTTTTATTTTTGATACTCATAATTTGGTTTTCTTCTTTCTTTTATCATATTGACTAAGGGTCTATCAATTTTATTGTTTTTTTTTTCATAAAACCAGCTGCGTTTTATTAATTCGATAGTTTTCTTAATTTCAATTTTATTAATCTCTCCTTTGGTTTTCAGTATTTCTAATTTAGTATTTAATTGGGGATTTTCAATTTGTTTTTTTCTAGCTTTTTCAATTGCATGCCCAATTCATTGACCTCCCTTTTCTCTAATTTATTCATGTATGCACTCAGGGATATAAAACTTCCCCTAAGAACAGCCTTTGCTACATTGCACAAATTTTGGTATGTTGTCTCATTATTGTCATTCTCTTGAATGAATGTTTCTATGATTCTTGTTTGACCCACTCATTCTTTAGGATTAAGTTGTTTAGTTTCCAATTAGTTTTTAGTCTGTCTTTCCATGGCCCTTTATCGCATATGATTTTTATTGCATCATGATCTGAGAATGATGCACTTATTATTTCTGCCTTTCTGCACTGAATTGTGAAGTTTTTATGTCCCATTACATGGTCAATTTTTGTGTATGTTCCATGTACCACTGAGAAGAAGGTATATTCCTTTTTATCCCCATTCAGTTTTCTCCAGAGATCTATCATACCTATCCTCTCTAAAATTCTATTCACCTCCTTAACTTCTTTCTTGTTTATTTTGAGGTTGGATTTATCAAGCTCAGAGAAGGGGAGATTAAGGTCTCCTACTAGTATAATTTTGCTATCTATTTCTTCCTCTAATTCCCTTACCTTCTCCTCTAGGAATTTGGATGCTATACCACTTGGTGCATATATATTAAGTAAGGATATTGCTTCATTCTCAATGGTGTCTTTTAGTAGGATATAGTTTACTTCCTTATCTCTTTTAATTAGATCGGGTTTTGCTTTTGCTTTATCTAAGGATTGCTACCCCTGCTTTTTTTTACTTTAGCTGAGGCATGATATATTTTACTCCAGCCTTTTACCTTTACCCTGTGTGTATCCCTCTGTTTCAGATGTGTTTCTTGTAAACAGCATATTGTAGGATTATAATTTTTAATCCATTCTGCTATCCATCTCCATTTCATGGGAGAGTTCATTCCATTCACATTCACAGTTATGATTATTATCTGTTTCTTTCCCTCCTTCCTATTCCCTCCCCTGTTAATGCTTATATTTTTTCTCCCCTTCTCCCTTCCCCTCCTTAATAGTTTTTCTTTTGACCACCGCTTCCCTCAGTATTCCCTTATAAGCCCCCCTCCCTTTTCTTCCCCTTTCCCCTTACTTCTTTCCTCCCTACTAACCCCGCCCCGCTTTTGGAGCCCTTTCCCCCTCCTACTACTGCCTGTAGGATATTTTTATACTTAATGAAATATGTTATTTCTTCTTGCACCAAGAGTGACAGGAACAAAACTCATGCGAAGCTCCTCTCCCTCCCCTCTTTCCCTCTAATATGATACATTTTGTTTCTCTTCTCCATAGAGTCCTATGCTTAACTGGTTGTTATTCCCTCCTTGAACCAGACCCAATGAGGGAAAAGCTCATATAATACTCATCTCCCTCTCTTCTTTTCCTCTGCTATATTGTTTTTATGCCTCTTTGTGTGGCATAATTTACCCTTTTCCACTTCATTCATTCCTCTTCTTCCATTGCAGTCCCTTTGTAGTCCTTAATAAGCTTTTTTTTTAATCGTCATTTTGTGTAATTTATACTCACATCCTCTACTTGTTTATAAACAGTTTGCTCTTATTAAATAACAGGGTGTGTGTGTGTGTGTGTGTGTGTGTGTGTGTTTTCCTTGTTTACCTTTCTATGTCACTCTTGCATCTTGTAATTGGAGGTTGAATTTTCCATTGAGCTCTGGCTTTTTCATCAGGAAGGTCTGGAAATCTGTTATATCATTGAATGACCATCTCTTTGCCTAGAAGAATATGCTCAGTCTCGCTGGGTAGGTGATCCTTGGTTGTAACCTGAGCTCTTTTGCCTTGTGGAAAGTTGAATTCCACTGCCTCTAATCTTTCAGTGTAGAGGCTGCCAAATCCTGTGCAATCCTTACTGTGGTTCCTTGCTATTTTAATTGTTTCTTTCTGGCCACTTGAAGTATTTTCTCTTTTACCTAGTAGTTCTTGACTTTGGCCACAATATTTCAAGGACTTTTCAGTTTGGGATCTCTTTCAGCAGGTGTCCAGTGGATTCTCTCAATTTCTATTTTACCCTCAGGTTCTAGTATCTCAGGGCAGTTTTCCTTAATGGGCTCTTGGAGAATGTTGTCCAGGCTCATTTTTTCATCATGATTTTCTGGTAGGCCTATGATTCTCAGGTTATCTCTTCTGGATCTGTTTTCCAGGTCAGTTATTTTTCCATTGAGATATTTTACCTCTTTTTCTAATTTTTCATTCTTGTTATTTTGTTCGACTAATTCTTAGTTCCTCACAGAGTTGTTTCAGTTCTGGTTTTTAGCAAATCATTTTCCTTGGTTAGTTTTTGGAGCTCCTTTTCCATATCATACACTTTTCTTAAGGATCTGTTTTCTTCATTATAATGTTTTTTTCTAATTCTGCAATTTTGATTTTAAAAGAATTATTCATTTTGTCTCCTATCTCTCTCATTTGGTTTTCAAAGTTCCTTTTGAGCTCATCTAGGACAGCTTTCTGTGCTTGGGACCCGTTCCCTGTTGATGTTTCATCTGTGGGTGTGGAATCCACAATGTCTCCCTCTGAGTTTGGTTCCTCCCTCTGAGGATAGTAGGACTTCAGAGTCTTTGTAGTCTGCTTTCTACCTGTTTTGAGGCAGGGCCCTAGCCATGCCCTTCCTCTAGGGTTCCCAATCCTTTACTGTAGAGGGTTTTGCCCTGGGGCAATAGTTACTATGTTTTCAGGGTCGGGGGGAGGTTGGAGCAGGCAAGGTTCACTCTGTCATCCTGGTCCTTGGAGGTCCTGATAGGGTTTTTTTTTAAATTTCTGGGCTATGGAGTGGTAGTCCCAGGAGTATTTGCTGTCCTGGACAGGGCCCTGAATTTGGTTATTACCTTGCTCTTTCCAGTCCCAGCCCTTTGGTGAAAGGCCTGGTAGTGGCCCTTGTGGTTGGTGGGATGACTTGCCCCCCTCGTTGGTCAGGCCTCCTCTCGGCCTGCCCAGCGCCCAGCGCTGCTGCTTCCCGGCCTGCCCCTAGTTCACTACCTTTTGCCTTTTAATATGTGTGTGTGTGGCGGGAGGAGGTGCAAGCATGAAGAAAAACCAACAGGGGCTGAGGTTTGGTTCCAAATATTGTAAAATCCTCAAACCAGTACTATTTCTCAAAGAACCCAACATGCATTTGGCAACACAATACCAAGCAGTGAATTGTGAACTTGGGCTACTAGGCTTGGCAGCCAGTCCAGATACAGTATTCTGCTCTGTTTACTCTGTCAGGAAGCCAGCTACATTGTATTAAATTCTGAAATTAGAATGTATGCACTCTGAGAGATACCAAGTAGCTTCATGTCTTGGCCCCTATACATGATTAAGGAAATGAACTCCATGGCTCCAAAATCAAAGGGATTGTTGTGGCAGCCATTCACAACTAGGCTCAATGGGCCAGACCTGTGGGTTATTAAAATGGATGGCTTCAGGACAGAATCTGTGTCCACATCAGAGAACTGCCTTATTGCTTTGAGCTGAGACTGAGAAAAGAGCCAGATTAAGCTAGCTGAAAGGCCACCAACCATATTAAAGGCAACAGTTTAACACAGACCAACTCTCCGAAGTCCACCATTTAAGACATACAACAAAGCTAAAGTATAGAAAAAGGAGCTAATTGAATAATACATGAATAAAGTTCGCGTAGTTTTATCCTAGCAATGTTGGGTTATTTTCAAAATTGCTAGTATGCTCTTATGCTAGTAAATAATCCAATGTGTCCATGTAGAAAGCATAACTTTTCCTGGAGATGTTAAAACCCAGTTCACTCTGCCAGTATTGAAATAGATTGTGAATAATAATTTATGAGGGAGCTATGCTACTCAAGGCTAGGTATAATCAGCCAGATAACTCAGGCAAAAATCCTCATATTTTCTCAGATAACAAATAGGATTTGTATACAATAAAGATAACTCAGATTGGATGTATATGTTTCCCAAATTCATCACCTAATTATGAGGTCCTCAATTTGTACCATGAAGACTTGTTAAATGACTGAAGGATTAAAGAAATTTACATTGTCTTTTGAATTCATCTTCATGGATGCTAGTGTAAGAATGAAGTGCATTTTATGAAACAGAGGCCTCAAAATAATGTGTTATTATTTTGATAGGAATGATAGGAAAATATAGAACCACTGGAATGTTACTTGTGGGTTCACAAAGTATCTAAGCTATTTCCTATTTTCCCTATGCATGTCTTTTGCACAAGAGACTTGAAAATACAGGGTCAGGTGACCACAAGTTTTACTTTGGTAGAAAAGTTTTAGAGGGTGATTCATACAAAAAAACACATTAAAGTCTAGTCTGTCCTAAAAGAGCATCCTGATACCATCTGTGGTTTTCTTGGTCAAGACACTGTAGTGCTTTTGCCATTCCCTTTCCACTTCATTTTACAGTTGAGGAAACTGAGGCAAAGAAGATTAAGTAACTTGCCCAGGGTCACAGAACTAATAGCTATCTGAGGCTGGATTTGAACTTAAGATTAGTCTTCCTGACTGCAGACCCAGCACTCTATCCACTGTGTCACCTAGCTACCTGGAGAAGGGTAGGGTCCTTTCTAAAGGAGCCAAAATAGATTTACTTTATGTGGAAACATGCAAATTAATCTTTTAAGGTTAGAAGTCATTCCTCAAATTGGAGTGTACTATTAGCCCAGGTATATGAACTTTTCAGTTCTCCCTTTATATGTAGCAGTTCATTCCAGGTAACTCTCCTGGTTACTTAATTTGTAGAGCACTTCAAGGTTTACAAGCACTTTACACTAGGAGGCTACTGAGGTTAAGTGACTTGTGCAGCATAACACAGCTTCTTAGAGTTTGAGATAGAATTCCAACTCAGGTCTTCCTTACTCTAAGGCCAGTACTTTACCCATTCTTTCCTCACTTACAAAATTGGGCTAATAATTTTGCCACCTACCTCATAGGGCTGTTAGTTGTTGCCAGAATCAAAAGAGGTTACATACACAGAGTACTTTGTCAACATAAGTAGTTGGGGGGAAGAGGGCACTATATATATAGGTCAGAGGGCACTGAATGTAGAAAATGAGGGATTTTCAGGATCCTTCTGCCTCCAGCTTCCCTTGTTTGGTGTTTAATAGCTCTTCACAACCTGATTCTAGCTTACATTTCCAACCTCATTGAACATTACTTCCCTTCACAGTCTTATTTTCCAATTTAAATTGGCCTACTTTGCCCCTGAACTCAACATTCTTTGTCCCACTGCTAAGATTTTGAATTGGCTGGTCCCCATGTCTGGAATATACTCCCCTCTTCCACCTCTTCAAATCCCTGAGTTTAGCTCAAGTGTCTTCTCTTACTGGAAGACTTAAGTTATTCTTCCTCCTTCCTCAAATTATCTTTTCAATATCATTAGCACACAGCACAGTGCCTTGTACAGAGTCAGGACTTAATGGCTACTTATTGGGTTGGATTGTCTATTCAAATGTAAATTATCATATTCATTATTTTTGTACCTTCAGGCTGTAGGAAATATGTAGAAGGACATCTATGGCAGGATGATACTGAATTCAGTTGTAGATTACAGTAGTTTCCTTGTGTTCCTCTGAGATCAAACCAAAGTAACACCATGAAGACCCTGAATACCTTACTGAAGTCAATTGTACATTAAACATTTAATATGTGGGAGGCACCATGCTAAGCATAGGAAACAAAAAGAAAAGCAAAAAAGTCCTTCCCTCAATGAAATCTGCATATAAACTAGTAGGCATATATAATAACTGAAAGTAATCTGAAAGGGAGAATAGCTGGGGGGATGGGCAGACCAGGAAAATCTCTTATAGGTGGGATCTGAGGCTATTTTAAAGATGTGAATCCTGTAGAGGATGGGGAAGGATAGTTGTGTCTTTTTAGACTCTGACTCTTCCTGACACTCTCTGTGGTTTTCTGGGCCAAGACACTGTAGTGCTTTTGCCATTCCCTTCTCCACCTCATTTTACAGTTGAGGAAACTGAGGCAAAGAGGATTAAGTGACTTGCCCAGGGTCATAGAACTAATAGCTATCTGAGGCTGGATTTGAACTTAAGATTAGTCTTCCTGACTGCAGGCCCAGCACTCTATCCACTGTGTCACCTAGCTACCTGGAGAAGGGTAGGGTCTTTTCTAAACTCCATTTTTCTGATGATCCTACCAACACTGCAACTAATGAGTGAGCTGCAACTAGGAAAGCTTGAGCCTAGGTCTCTTAACAGCCTGTTGCCTCTTTCATGAAGTGACTTTGTGAGTCTGAACATCAGTTGCAAAAGTACAAGATAGAGAAGACCTAGCATGACAGTAGTGGAGATAAAAACAACTTTGGGATGAGTCAACATGTGTCAAAAGTATTATGTGGCTACTAAAAAGGTAATATAATTTTAGCTTGTAAGAGAATGATAGAAACAGAGCATCCAGAAGAGGAGGGGTAATATTTCTATTGTAGTGTGTACTGGTTAAATTGTACCTGGAACATTTTGTTGTTCTGGGAAACTTATTTTAAAGATGTCAACAAACTGGAATGCCTTGAGAGGATTCCTAAAACAGTAAAGATGGAAACCTTATCATGTGGGCAAAGATTGAATGAACTGGGGATATTTAGCCTGGAAAAGAGAAAACTTGGTATATGTATAAGGAAAGAATAAATGTCTTCAGTTATCAGAAAGGTATTCATGTTAAAGAGGGATGAAACTTATTGTCTAGCCTTCAGAGGACAAAACTAAGATTAATGGCTTAAGTAACAGAATTAACACAGTAAATTCAGTTCAATATGAAGAATTTCCTAACAAATACAACTGTCTTAATAATTGATTGAGCTCACTAGTGAGATAGTGGGTTCTCTCACAGAAGTTTAAGCAAAGGATGGATGTCTACCACCAGTATATATGTATTAGAGGAGGTCTGTATACAGGCTTACCTATTCTTCATTGGGTGGGAGGTTGAACTAGATTACCTCTAAGGTCCCTTTCCAACACTATGACCCTAAAAACTTTGTCTTCCAAGTTTGATGCAAATGTTGAACAGAGCATGCCAATCAATAGTAATATGTGAAAACCTGCTTCCATGCTGACATCAATCAATAACCTATAGTTTTAAAAAAATGCTACAAAATGACCTAATTGTACAATAATCAAATCTACATTTATCCATCTTGTCTATAATATATATAGAAATAACCTAAAAATAAGGTACAAAGATATTTTGTCTACATGTTTGCTGAAACTTAGAAACTACTATACTCATGGCACTCTAATCATTACAAAGTCATTTTGCACTATTTTCAGTATTGTTTCACTGTTATTTTGTTTTTCAAATAGTACCTTAAATAATGATTTGTCTCATGGAATTCTAAACGATTTGCATTACATTTATGGAGAGATTAATTCAACTGAAGGCCACAGGCACTCCTAATATCCAAAAGATATTTTTTGGAAAACTAAGCTGTCTTGATGAAAGGCAGGAAGAGGGAGAAGCATAAAGTTTGGGAAGGAGTGTTATTTACATGTGTTCTGTTATTCTTATATGAAAAGAAAATGCCCTTTAAGAGGAAAACTTAAAATATTTTAGCACTTTTTCAATCTTGGTTCCTTTTTGCTCTTCCATTAATTTTCTTGATCTAGACAACTAGGAGCTGAGTTTTGTTTGCAGGTGGGGGGAGAGAAAAAAAAAAGCAACTTTGGATTCTCTCATGGTGTTGCCAAAATCTTTTCACCTAACTCATTCCCTACTCTGCTTCCCTTCTTCACTCTTGTCTTGGTTTTTATCCCATTTTCTCCCTTCCCATTCCCTTCTTTATACTCTTAGAGCTAGAAGGGATTTTAAAATCTAATTATGTCAACAATGTTAATTTACATGTGAGGAAACTAAGGTACCCAACATTTAAGTGACTTGCCCAAGACAAGAAGTGGCAGGGGTAGGATTTGAACCCAGACACATTGCTCCTTTCAGTGCACCCCACTAGCGATACTTCAACACTCAAACTTGATGGGAATTATCCACATACTTCAAGATCTGTGTGACTTTGTTGACAGGGTACACCCTTTACCAACTCTCTTACACTTTAGTTGCTGAGACAAAACAATCTGCACCCAAATTTGCAAGGACTTTCGGAGGTCAAAGGATAAAGGGTATTTGAAGGCTTTCCCTGCTGCGTGGAACCCTCATGAGTTTATCATAGGAGCTGACCTTTGATCAGCATCTACTTGACTTGATTGAAGACAAAATGTTTAATAAATGTTTGTTGATCGATTGATCAAGGGTACCAAACTGCTAAACTGTCCTACACGTAATGAATTCTGCAAATCTTATGGAGCCGCATAAAGCTAAGCTATTGCTGTTACCTGGTGGATCCCACCCATGGGTGCTCTGAAACCTAATTTTAAGAATTTTGAGGGCTCATTTGTGTTTCTTTTGCATCAAGCATAGCATCCTCCTACAAACAAAGCAGTCATTGCACCAAGAGAGCTTTTAGAGGAGGCCTTGTTCACACCAGGTCACTGGGTGCCCCGGGAGGCGGACATAGGGCTCTGGGGCCTCGCGCGGCCAGCGGCGGCATAGGCATACTTCCGGCGGCTGGGGGAGCAGCGGCGCCTTCTCACTTGGGCCACCTAGGCGGGTAAGGTGCAAACCTGAGGAGCTGGGCAGGCACCTTTCCTTCCACTCTCCTCCCTTTATAAAGGAAGGGAAGGGCTCGGCTTTCCTCCCAGCCGACTGTGCTTCCCCCCCCCCCCCCCCCAGGGCGGCCCGCCGCCGGCCGACCTTGGGGGAATTCCTCTTGGGCCTGGGCCTGGGGACGTTATCCCCAGACACCAGCCCCAAAGGCCGCGCGCCTTGTCCTGAGGCTCTGTGGAACTGTTTGCTGGCTGCACATCCTTCGCCTCGGTCGCTGTGGAGTTGTAATTGCAAGGGCAGGGCCATCTTCTAATTACGGTGTTCCCAGGGAAGGGACTAGGTCGCGTTGCTTCGCCCTCTCGGCCGCCCGCAGGCTCTGGACTCCAAGCAGCTAAGCTAGGCCTCTGTAACCGACCACGTTGCCATGGTTAAAAGTGCCGGTTCCTCGAGAATTTCCCGTAAGGGAAAGGTTCGAGTAGGGAGCATGCGCACTCGCATCCTGACGTATGTCGCTATGAGTCGGAGACAGGGGGCGTGGTCTTTGTCGGAGCGGGAGGGGGAAAGTCGGAGGAACAACTTTTCGGGCGTGCGCAGTCCATCCGGCGACAGCGATTCTATCCTAGCAGCGGGGCCTGCCGCAGCTGAGATGGGCGCCGCCACTGCCGAAGCGGATCGGACTCTCTTTGTGGGCAACCTCGACGTCAAAGTGACGGAGGAGCTTCTCTTCGAGCTTTTCCACCAGGTAAGGGGCTGGGATCAGCTTTCCCCCGCTCTCTTTCGCTTTCCCCGCCCCTCGCCCTCCGAGGCCTCAGCCCTACGGTCTTTGCTGGCGCCGCCTTCGCGCGTGCGTACTGGAAGCCTTTTGACCTGGGGGTCGGGGTGTCTTGGCCTGGAGCCAGAAAGAAGTCTTGCGCTTGATTTCTGAGGGATGAGAGTAGCTTCCTAAAGAGTGGAGTTCCTGGGAATTGTGCAAGGTGTCGGGGGGATGGCTAGGCTAGGCCGAGAGCCGCTGTTTTAAGGAGCAAGAGGGACCACGAACTTTGATCCCGGCGGAAAAGGTCCCCCCACCCCCCCATAGGTCATTACCGTCCCGGGTTTTTGGGGCTTTGTCCACCTGTTAACCACCAAGATTTGGCTTTTTAAAAAAAGTTTTCCTCGTTCGGTAGCAGCTTCACTTCTCACTTGGTTTGCTTGCTCCTCGGGAGAGGCTCGTGGTGGAGTGGGGAAGAGAGCACTGGGCATGAAGTCCTGAGAGGCCTAGGTTTGGATTTTAACCCAGGTGCTTCTTAAGCAGTGTAATTGTGGGCAGTTCTCCTAACCTTAGTTTCCTCATCAGTAAAATGGGGGTAATAATATGAGTGGTTGTGAGGAAGGTGCTTTGTGGTGGGCACACAGATGCAGGTTTTATTACACCTAGCCAAAACCCTTTCCCCGCAATGGGAGGTTACAACCTGTGATCTTTGGCATATCTGATGCCCATTAATAGTGTTTGGACTATCAGGTGCCAGCGTAGACATTTTATTTGGAAATCACATCACTTAATTGCCTTGTCTGGAAACTTAACTATGCTTTGCATTCCGAGGATCATTAACTTAAAGAAAAGGGGTATTAGAGGAATCTAGAGTCCAACACCTTCATTTTTACAGATGAGGAAACAGGCTTAGAGAGGTTAAGTGACTAAGAGGTTCATTCACACAGGTAGTAAGCAGCAGAGCTGGGATTCCAATCCAGGCCCTCTGACTACGAATCCAATATTTTTTCACTATATTGCTTTGAGGTACTGGATATTTAAACCTCTTCGGAGGCAAACTGTGCTTTCCCCTAGCAGCAACACGTGGAGTAAGCAATAATGCATTGATGGCTCTCTGTGTGAGCCCCTCCAAATGAATTAGGTTTCTTTGTACTAATAATCATGAGTTCTCACCTAAATTGAAATGCATGTGCTATATATATTTTTTAAGCCCCGCTAGAAGTGATTACTTGCATTTTGTTCCATTTTTAAAATTTGCTTTATTTTTGTTCTTTACAAACAGAACATTTTTCAGAAGTTGCTTCATTTAACTTTAACTTTATTTTTATTTTATTTTATTTTTTTATTTGCAGGCAGGTCCTGTAATAAAAGTTAAAATTCCAAAGGATAAAGATGGTAAACCAAAGCAGTTTGCATTTGTGAATTTCAAACATGAAGAATCTGTTCCTTATGGAATGAATCTACTTAATGGAATAAAACTTTTTGGAAGGCCCATCAAAATTCAGTTCAGATCAGGTATATGTTGAATTTTAAAGAATCTATTTTTAGGCAGAATAAAAAAAATTCATCTCAACTTTACAGTAGTGAAGTTTAGAATTCCTAAGTAATGAGGGACAGTGACAGTACAGATGATTGCTATTATCTGTAATCCTAGAAACTCAATTTAGACCTTTTCTTTAAGAATGTTCCTAAAGAGTAGAATTTCCCTTTAGCTAAGAATGAAAATGAACAGAGAAGTGTCAAAAAAACTTTAATAGTCAGCCTTGACTGATATTTCTGTTAACCTACCCCTATATATAGTCCTTCCAGACCTTAGTTTTTGTTTTGAGTGCCCATCATGTGATGATGAGTTTCTACACATCTAGTTTAGATTATATATATAGGTGTGTAGAATTCCTCCAATCCGGGTGTAAGATAACTCCCTGCCTGTATTTGAACCCTTCCCATTTTATAGTTCTCATTGAGATCATTTCTGCATAAAGTTAGAACTGGAAGGAACCTCAAAGAGCATCTAGTCTAACTCACTTTTTAGCATGAGGAAACCTACTCAAGGCAGAGTTTTCAGTTATCCCTGTGCATTTCTGATCTGTGATAGGACATTAATCTAGGGCTTCAGTGAAGACAATGACAATGCCTAAATTGATTTGTGTGCTCTTTTCCTTTTATTCTTGAGTCAATGCAAAGCTTTAATTGTGTTCTCTTGGAACTGCTTTTTCATATTGTTCATTTTTCTTTGTAATTTGCTCATTTAGGTCACCCAGATTTCATGTTGGTATTTTGCATGCTACTTTTTCTACCAGCTGGTGCAGGAAAACATGAATACCTCTTTTATTAGGAAATCTGAATTTTTATTTAAGTTCTCTTAACTTTGAGTGGTTGCATGTCTTTTTTTTTTTTTGTAAGGAAAGAATCATCTTTGGGAAATTACTCTTTTTGGGCTTTGTTTCTTTCCACAGTTTGTTTTTACAAATTATAATTGCTGGAGCTAGTAAGGAAGAACTTTTAGCTAATTGCTCTTATGTCTGCTTTGGCAATTGGAATATTGCAGTTTGATTGCATCTTTACCCACTGGGTATTAGTGTTATATGTAAACATTTTGTTTGGTTAACCTATTTCTTACTCTGATGAAATAGTAGAGTAGAATATTGAAATGCAAATTACTTCTAGTGTCTGAGATATTAAGGTTATACCAAACTTAACTTTTTGAAGTTGGATGACCTTGAAAAAAAAACAAATTTCAAATATGTTTTCTTCAGGAAGTAGTCATGCTTCTCAGGAGGTTAGTTCATCATATTCCCAGCATAATCTTGGGAATGCAAGTCCATCTAGCATCCCACAGTCCACTTCAGCTTCTAGCAGGTAAGAACTACCAGTTCTGGTTAATAACATTGGTTTTCTGTTTTTTGTTTTGGCCCTCCTCCCTTCCCCCAAGAACCTTCTTCAGTAGCCAGTCACATGTTTAACATTAGATTGTAATAGTAGTAACTAAATCTTATTCATCTTAGTCTCTTCCGCACTACCTAGCATAATTTCTTACATGTAGAAGGTAAATGTCTGTAGAATAAATGATAAATTGGTTTATCTTAGGGAATATTGGGCTTATTAGAATATTTTTCTTGGAATCCATACTGTCAGACTGCCTTATAATTAGGTCTATTTGCTACTTAAGGAATTAAATATCCTTGGGTAGCACCTGTGCTATGAATCAAATATTTAATGCCAAATTAAGTTTTATATTAAATTGTATCATACTGAAGCTTAAGTGTAATAAAGGTTGAAGATCTAGTAACAGCTTATATTTATAAAGTTTCTTAAGGTCTGCAAAACACTATGTGTTACTATCATACTGCAACAATTATCAGTCAACCAGCATTAATTATGTACTAGGTGCTGGAGATATGAAAAAAAAGGGAAAGTCTCTGAGAAACTTACATAAATATATGAGGTAACTTTGGGAGGGAAGACCCTAGGAATTAGGGATATACCAGGAATAGCTTCATGAAGACCTTAGGTATTAGGGATATACCAGGAAAAGCTTCATGAAGGAAGACCCTAGGAATTAGCGATATACCAGGAAAAGCTTTATGTAGGAGGGTGGGACTTAAACTGAATCTGAATGAAAGTAAGTTTTAAGAGGTACAGATATGGAGAGAATGAATAGAGGCAGCCCAGAAATTCTGGAGGTGGTTAGCCCACATGCCCGGAGAGAGAGAGAGTTATTTAGGAGGAGCAGCAAAGAGGTTGGTTTAACTCCTGCATGAAGCAGAGGAAGGTACACTAAAGATGTGCAGGTGGGGGCCAGGTTATGATTACTGCCAAACAAAGACATTTACATTTTATGTTAGAGGCTATAGGAAACCACTAGGATTTATCATAAAGGTGAGTGATGTGCTCAGAACTACCCTTGAGACAAATCACAATGACAACTGTGGAGGATGAGTTGGAGAAGGGAGAGCTTTGAGGTAGGGAGACCAAATAGGTTATTGCAGTGGTCCATGCAGGAAGAGATGAAACGAGGCTGAACTACAGTGATGGCCTTGTGAATGAATAGAAGTGTTGGGGATAGAATTGACAAGACTTCGGCAGCTGATTGCATATGTGGAGCTAGGAATAAAGAATAATGCTGTGGTTGTGAACATTTTTAAGTTACAGAGTTTTTCAAGTAAATCAGGTTATATTCCTCACATCAAGTAACTTTACAAAGCTAAAAATATCTAAAAAGCTAGGATTAGAAGAATAATGATTTTCCTTGCTAGAAATAGGGAAGTTTGGAAGAGGGGGTAGGCTTGGGGGAAAAGATGAGTTTGAGGTGCCTATAGATATCCAGTTGGCAATATCCAATAGATATTTGGTGATATGAGACTGAAGCTTAATAGGGAGCCTAAATCTTAATCTGTAGATCTCATTTGCATAGAGATAATAAGCCTGTGGGACCTGATGAGGGTACCCAGTGAGAGGGTGAAAAGAAAGAAAAGGGCCAGGACAGAACTTTAGAGGTATGAGATGGAAGATGATCCCGCAAAGGAGGTAAAGAAGTGGTCACACAGGAGGAAAACCATAGGAGAGCAATGCCAAAAAAAATCCAGAGAAGAGAGAATATCCAAAAGAGGAGAGGGTCAGCAGTGTTAAATACAGCAGAATGGTGATGTATAAGGACTGAGAAAAGGCCTTTAGATTTTGCTGTTAAGAGATCATTGATTTGCTGGCCTATGATTATTTGTTTTGCTTGGCTGTGTTTATTTGTTACAAGGGTTTTTTTCTTTCTTGGTTTTTATTGGGGGGGGTTGAGAGATTGAGGGGAAGTAGCATTTGTAATGATAAAGAAGGCTATTGAAACATTTCTTAAAGTAGAAAGTAACAAGGACTGTTTTGAAAGTAGTAAGTGGAGTGATAGACTTTTTCAAGGAAGCAATTGGTACAAAATGGAGATTCAATGGTTTTTTTTAATAGAATATTTTGTGTTCTGTTTATGAAAATAGAATTTTTTTGTGTTTAATTCAGAATAAAAAGTAAGAATGGGGGTGAGTCAGATCTAGGGATTTGGGGATGTAGAGAAAGGTAAGTGCATGGCTTTTGCCCTCCATTCTAAATAATAGCGATGAAGATCTAACGATGTATATATAGCTCTATAAGCTTTACAGATATCTCATTTTTATCCTAATGACAACCCAGGGAGGTATGTGCTATTATTATCTTCATTTTATAGTTGAGGAAACTGAAACAGACAGAGCTCAAGTGACTTGCCCATTGTCTCTTAACTGCCTAGCTAGTAAGTGAAGTGGGATCTGAACCAGTGGCTTCCTGGCTCCAGTTCCATTGCTCTATCCACTATATTATCTTGCTGCCTTCTAGAGGATAAGGCAAGGTCATCTGCTGAGAGGTTTAGGGGAAGAAGAGGAGACTAGGTTTAGAGCTGGAAGGGACCTGAGAGGACTTCTAGTCCAAACCATACCACTCCACCTTTATTTTATAGATAGGGAGATTGAGTCATAGAATAGTAAAGTCACAGGGCCAAAGCTAGTGAGTGTCTGGAGAGGGATTTAGCTTCCTGATCCAAGTCCAATGCCATTTCTACTAATCCATGCTGAAGAGACAGAATAGTCTCTAAAAAGAGCATGATAGAGATTCATTTAGTTAGGATTAAAAGTATTGTCTTGCTTCAGTGAGGACCCAGTTGAAAATAGGTGACATAATTTGTAGTGGTTCCGGTAAACTTGGTTACTTGACTTCCTTTCTTAAGCTTCTTTTTGCAGCTCCTGAGTACTAGGATAGGAGGTGGGGTGTCAGGAATAATTCAAGTTTGGGGTTGGCTAGGCCTGAGTGATGATTAGACAAGAGGGGGCAACAAAGTTGAATTGGGTCTATATTTCAAATGAGTGAAGTGAAGTCATCAGAGTGATAGCCTAAAATATTAAAAGACATAGGGATTAGAGAGCCTAGTGAAGATACAGAATATGTTCAGAAGGGGTAAAAAGACATAGGGGGGGGCGGCCAGGTAGCACAGCAAGTAAGAGCACCGGCTCCAGTGTTGAGAAGACCTGGAGATCGAATCCCGGGCTCGGACACTTAGCACCCACCCAGAAACACCTGGCCGTGTAACCTTGAGCAAGTTACTTAACCCCAATTGCTTAGGGGTGGCCAGGTGGCTCAGCGAGTAAGAGCACCGGCTCCAGTGTTGGGACGACCTGGAGATCGAATCCCGGGCTCAGACACTCAGCACCACACCCAGAAATAACTGACTGTGTAACCTTGAGCAAGTTACTTAACCTCGATTGCTTAAAATAAAAAAAAAAAAAGACATAGGGAGAGAGAGAGAGAGGTGGAAAGTTGTGATCAGAAAGGAGTTTCAGAGTTTTAATTGATTATTTGGTTTAATATTGAAGTGGAATACTTCTGGGTCTGATGATGAAAACAAGGATAAGACTTGAGGTAGAAGGGAGGAGTTGAAGAGATTGAGGAACTAGAAGGTCAGGGTATTTGAGTGAACATTAACATGTACATCAAATTGCTTTAGTTTAAAAGGAAGATTTGTGAGCCAGGTACTAAACCTAAAGAAAGGAGGGAGAATGACCTCTACAGTTCTGTAGAGAACAACCACTGGGACCTGAATTGGGTGATACTTTTGGGTAGGATGAACTTCAGAGGAAGAGAGGTTGCTGAGTGATGATGGCAAATGGATAGTTTAGAAGTGGCAGCAAGAAACCAAAGTTATATTCAGACTCCCAAGATAGCTGTGTCTAGAGGTGTTTTGAGAGAAGGTATTGCCATTGCTAGAGAAGGTGAATAGGGTTATAGTGTCATCTGCAGGAAGCCAGGTCTCTGAATTCCAGAAGAGCATGAAAGGAAGAGGTCTGGAATGGAGAGAGGTTTGCTAATTCTGGATCAGGGATTCTAGAGGGCACAGTGAAAGGAGTGAGCTGAATAGCACTGGGCCATGGGTGAGAGAATTGGGGAGTTTGGGAATTAGTTAATGGGAGGAGGGGATTGGTTTATTTTTGGGCAGTGGGCAATTGGGAAAGTAACAGATGGTGGAAGTTTCTTAGCCATAGGGTTTCAGATTGAACAGAGGAGCAGTGGGTGGGAATAGTTCCATGCTGGAGATGGCAGGTGAGTGTAACATTCATGGTCTCCACTCTACATTGGAATCTTGGCAGGTCAGAGGTCACATGTACCCTACTTGTAAGTATGCATTAGTTATTTTCTCTGAATTTTATTGGGTGGTTCAGAAGGATGTTTTAGAAAGTTGGTTGATATGTTTGGTGACATCAGCTGTTTAAATTGTTAACCCACCCTACCCCTTGAATTGATAATTTATATATTTAAGTTATATATTGCATGTAGCAAAAGGGACAGCCCACTGTCAAGAAATCTGGAAGGCCTGAAACATGGTGGGTAAACACCCTTCTCCCACTTTTATGAGAAGAAATAGGAATCTCACAAACTGAAAAGGCATGGATAAGTTATAATCTGTGTCATGAGTGGGAGATCACATTGAGATCACAAATCACCTAATATAGGAAGCTTGGGAATAATGGGTTACAGCTTCAAAAATCAAAGTCTTGTGTATATTGCTCCTTTGTATATAATGATGAATTCTTTTTTGAGTAGATACGAAAGGAATATGGATAACTTGACATCTGGATATAATTCTGCACAAATGCTACAGAGGTCTTTTTCATCTCCAGATAATCTTCAAAGACAGGCTGTGGTGAGCTGTTTTTATAATCTTAATTTTGTTAATCCACAAAATGGTGGTAGTTTAAATGTTCACAAAAATTTTATCATGAATATTGTATTCATGTGTTTTCTCAAGTTGGAGAGTTTTTAAGACTTTGTTTTAAAAGTTAGATTTCATAAATTCCATTTGACATTTAGGCAAATCATCAATATACATATAGATATACATATACATATATACATACACATATGTTAAGAGCAGAACTGCATTTATTTATTTAACATAATTAACTATAGTTAATTCATAGCAACTGTGACTTCTGTGCCACTTCTTACATTTTTGTTTTTCTTAATAGTATTACCATTCTCTGTCACCCAGGTTTGAAAGCTTAGGTTCCTCCTTTCTTCTTCCATGCACTTTGCTTTCTTTATCTAACCATTTATCACATTCTGTCGATTTTTCCTTCAAGAGAGTTCTCATATCCATTCCTTCCTTTATATTCTCACCATTTGGTTTTGGCTTTTATTATCTTATACCTGCTGTATGTAGTAGCATCATAGCTGATGGTAAAGTCAATCCATCTTGCATATTATTGATGTATTAAAGAACAATTTATAGTGCCTTTACCTGGAGTCTATGGTCTCAGCTACTTATCTTGGCATTGTCTCCTTTATAGTCTGTCTCCAGTCTAAGACATGTACATAAATATTCTCAATGCCACTTAACTTCCTTGATGTCCTCAGTGAGAAGTAATCTTTTTTTTACACTTAGACTACTCAATTTTATGTTGTGTTATATTTGTATGCATGTCTTAATTCCCCCTTGACACTTTATAAGCTCCTTTTGGACAGGTTCTTTCTTAGCCATCCTTTTATTTTTGTCAGTGCCTTATACGTAATTAGCAGTCAAACATTTATTAAATAGATTATTTTAATTAGGACCATAACCTAAAATCTGTTTTGGCAGGTATTTTGTGCAGACTTTCTTATTCTATTGTGATGAGTGATTTATCATGTCTTTTAATATAATCTTTTTTTATTTTATTTTTTCTCTCTTTTTAAATTTTTGTCCCCTCAGATGAACAACGTTCTGTGGCAGCAGCAGGGATCATTCAGTGGGAAGTTTGTACCTCAGCACTTGGATCAGCCTAGTTTTACACCCTCAGGGCAGCAGCATGGTCATTCATTTAACCTTTCTTCAAACTCCCAGTGGTGCCAGGATACGCCAATGTCACAGAGGAAAACCAGGCAGAACTCCCATCCCTACCAGTCAGATAGGCTGTATAGCCGTGAGCAGCGTTATGGTGATCATGGATCTGATCATCATTATAGAGCAAACAGAGATGATTCCTACTATGAAGATAGGATCCATGATGGTTGGAGCCATGACTATGATAGCAGAAGAGAAAACAGTAGGGATGGAAAATGGCGCCCATCTCGGCACTAATAAGTATTAAGATGAACTTTTTTTTATAAAGGGTCAGACTAGACCCTTTTGACTATGTTGATGTGGAAATGACTTCTTTGAAAAACTGTAGAAAACAGCTCTGAAAGTTGTTACATTTCCTTTTTAAATTTTTTTAACTTACCTGCAGTATAATACAGAGAGAAAAAAATAGTGGTTCCAGTTTTATTATATTAACAACCTTTCACCTCAGGGTTTTATGAAGAGGAAAGGGTTTCTTTTGCAGAAAACAAAGTGCCACAACTCCTAATCATTGTAGTAAGTTTAGGAAAAGGGGTGGATTGTAAAATTTGGTTGTATTATAAAGAAAATATTTTAATTATTTGTAACTTTTTGTAGTGTAACACAATTGTCTTGGTAGTAAATCCTATTTTGGTGTGTGTGTGGTAGAATATACATCAAAGTTGATAGTCCAAAATGGCTATCTGTATTTTGTTATTAAACTGGAAAATAGTACTTTTCAATGATCCAATTTACTGAAAATAGTATTCGAGCAAATATCCTTACAAAATTTGAGGATAAATCATATTGGTTTAACTTTTGATAGAACTTAAATGAGTTCTATAGTTTCTTTGAGTTTACCTGCATTGAATTACACTGTATATTCATACATATACATCAGTAGATTTATTCTAAAGATGAAGAATTTTCATGAAATCATGTTTGATGTGGCTAAAAAATTACTCAGGAAGTATTAAATCGCTCCAAGGGTATTTTTTTAACATTTAAAAGATCCTAGTGATGCTCATGTATATCTCCCTTTTTTTCCCAAAAAAGTTTTATCAGTGCATAAGACAAAGTGATTACAAATTTTATTGAAATACACTTTTGAGAGTGAGGAGGGGTTTCCCAGCCCTTCCTTCACTGCCTGAGTCACTTCACTGCTTTTTTATTTTTAGCATTTAAGTGCTCAGTGGATATGTAGAGGTTTTTTTGTTTTTGTTTTTGTTACGGGAACTATACTTTGCTTGTCTGTTTGATAAGCACTTGAGAGAACTTAGTCCTAAAATCATCAGATTTTAAGATCTTGTTTAGTGAACAGTTTTTGGGTCTCAGAATATACTGTGTTTCCGTTTACATATAAAAAAAATAAACTTTTTGTAAAATCACATTCCTTCAAAAGTTTGGACCATTTTTGTTTACACAAACTGAGACATTTCTTTCATGTGTTTTTTGTTATAAGACTTTGCCAGAAAAAAGTTTTGTTACCTTGCCACTGAATTCAAGAAGTTTCACATGAAAGATGAGGCCTGCCTTTTTATTTCAGTTGCATACAGCAGTTAATTGAAAGTTAAGGTTAATAATTTAACTTATTGTTTATTAGATAAACCCTGAAATGTCATATACTTTTAAAAACTTAGTTATTATTTAATCAATAATTCCAGCACTGTATAGTAATTAAAAGATTATTTCTACTCTCTAGGAATTTAAGTGTAAGTGTAATTTTACTTTTCCAAATTTTCATATCATATAAAGCACTTTGTAAAGATCAGTGTGTCCACTATTATTATTTGTATTATGGAAGAATTTGGACAGCATGTGTATATATATATACACACACATATATGTATATACATGCATGTAGTTGTGTGTATATATATGTGTATATACATACACACATATAAAATCTATGTATAAACATCCGTGTGTATAAAGTATATAAAAACTACAGGTATTCCCATTTTACAGATGATAGGCTCAGAAGTTAAGTGACTTGCTAATGGCACAGCTGGTAATTTTTGGTGTCTGGCTTTGAGCCCAGGTTTCCTGACTCCAAGTCCAGTGCCCTTCCCACTATGCCAGCTGATGGCTCAGATAGGTGAGCTTTTGCTTTATCTGGCCTGGAGCCAACCCCCAGTCCACTTCCTGGCCATCATCTTCATCAACTACCAACTTTCCAATGCAATGTTGGATTCAACCCCTGGGTCTTCCAGCTCTGACAGGTGAGTTTTTACCTTTATCTTGCCAGGAACCAAGCCTCCGTGCCACTTCTCAGCAACCCTCCACCCTCCATACCCTTTCTACTTTCTAGCTTCCCTTTATAAATTGTCTTCTTCCATTAAATGTTATCTCTTTGAGGTCAGAGACTACCTTTGCTTGCTTGTATTTGTATCCCAAGCATATCAAACAGTGCCTGGTACATAGTACTTAATAAATATTTTATGCCTTTAATTATGTAGTCTATGCCTTTAATTATGCAGTCCATGAAAATACTTGGGTTTTTTTTTTTGACTGCCACATCATGTTGCCTCATTTTGATCCAGTAGTACACTAAAATTTATAGGTCTCATGAAAACTAGTGCTTACCCACCATCCTGGACTATCCTTCACCATTCTGCATTTGGGTAGTTGATTTTTTTTAACCCAAATATAAGGTCTTAAATTTAGCTTGATAGAATTTTATCATAGATTCAGATGTTGTTTTAAGCTATTGAAATATTTTTTGGATCATAACCCTGAAGATGTAATAAATATGTTATCTATGCCAAGTCATTGATAAAAATGTAGATAGCACAGGACTGAATGTATCTTCCCTTCATCCCATTCCTGAAATCCCCACTTATTTTCTGGTACAGTCCGTCATTATCAGTAGAGTAGTGGTTTTCAAACTTTGGTTTTACAACCACTTTATATTAAAAGTGATTGAAGATCACCCAAAGAATTTTTGTTTATGGGTTATATATCTATTCATATGTACTGTATTAGAAATTAAAATGGTTTAGTATTATTTTGAAAATAGTTTTGGTCCCTGGAAATGTGTGCTGCACTACTACCTTTCCTTCTCCCCCTTTCTCTACCCCTGCCTCTTTTTGGGAACTGCTACAATAGAACAAGAAAGTAACCAAAAGAAACCAGAGAACAGATTCAGGAAGCCAGAGGCTGTCAGATTTTATCCTCTGCCTCTTTAGATTTTTTTTTTTTACAACACGGAATCAATCCTTCCATAGTCAAGTGTTTTTGAGCTTCTTTAGCTTCTCTAATGGGAACACCAGAACCACCCAGTCTTTTTCCATCTAATTAGGAAGTAAAATGGAAATTTTCCTTGATCATTCCTGTTAGTAATGACCTTCAGACTTCATGTAGTACTTTATTTTATATACCTCTAATGCACATTGTGTTAAAGTACTATATAAAAAGTGAATTCTGAATGTATTATTGCCCTCACTTTGCCTGACCCTTCTTGTGTGATAGTGGATACAGCACTGAGCATGGAGTGCTGGACCTAGATTCAAATGCACCCCTGACACTGACTTGGGAGGTAACCTATCCTTTCAGCCTTGCATGAATCCCTGAGATACTACTCTATTTTAGAGAGATTGTTCTCACATCTGTGAAATCACGGCTCTTTGAGGATCTTTTTAGATTAAACTTCCTGAAAGGAAGGACCATATGTATTTTTTGGTCTCTTTATAGTATCCAGCACAGAGCTCCATATACCATAGGTGTTTGATCACTGCCACCCCTAGAGCCACTAGACTTCTCTAGGCTCCTTTCCAACATTTTGCGTGAGGTGAGTAATAGTAGAGGTTCAAACATGTCAAACTAGGACTTCTAACATTCCTTCATACTCTGATGTAGAACTACTCCAAGCTTAGGTTTGTTGCCAGTCATGTATACATGATATGGGAAGAAATTTGGAAGCCAAAATTGAGGTGGGAAATGATGCCATGCTGTGTGTCTCTGCTCTTTTTTGTTTTTGTTTCCCTGCCCCTCCCCCTCCCTCCTTTTTTCCCATTTAAATGGTAGAACCACAGGATCCCTGATTCAGGCATCCCTGGACTGTTTTTTGCCTCTAAAGTGACTTTTGAAGGGCTGAATGTTGGCAGTCAGGAATCAGTGAGAGTAAATGGAGACTTCAAAACCTTGAGTCAGATAAAGAATTGAGGCAGATAAGTTGCTTCAGGTGAGCAAAGAGGAAGACCTATATAATATCTATGGACTCTACATAGCTGGCTGTTCTGTATTCCAAAAGTGCTTGTCCCCTGAAGGTAAGACTTTGCTTCTAGAAAGAATAGTCCCATACAGCTAATCTTTGGAATTGATAGACTCCACTCTGAGGGATAAAATGACTGGGTTTTTCTGTTCTCAAGAGGTTGTTTATCCTTCATTCTCGAAGAGGACCATGGCATCAGGAAGGTGATGCCATGGCTTGCAAGTGGATTACATTTAAGTGAGGGAAGGATGTGCAAAGTCACCAGCCTCACTTTCTCCTCCAGAGTCACCTGGGACTAGCGGCAAGATATAGATAAGGATGACTGAAGATGGCTCAGAATGCAGTGGGAAACCTTGACCTTTCTAATGAGGTCTTTTCCTGGTCTCAGTTTTGACCGAGGCAACGCCTATTCAGTGATTTAAGCCTAAGTAAGAAATGAGACAAAGAATGGCATCTTCTGCCCTACCCAGTCAAAAAAAGAAATCTATCTGGGAGGGGGAGACCCTCAGGGTTTCTGGCCAAAACCAGAAACTGATCCTACTTATATTCACTCTGAGCAATCTGATCCCAAACCATGACCCAGGTATGGCTTGGTCTGGGACCTATTGTTGGCCAATCACTGAGCCAGAGTGATTTGGTTTGGCTATGAGAATGACCAGGTTATCTCATTGGAAAAGAAACTCTAATAAACCTCTGTGCTCTCAGGCAAAAAAGCTGAGAGGCCACTCTTTTAGGGAACAGTCCCTTATGTGAGGCCTCTAGCTGAAACGTAGAAGCTTTCTAACCATATAGCAGATCACTCCCTAGCAGAGATGAGTCCCTCAATGGTTTGCCTGATCTATGACACACCATGCTCTGGTGGGGAGTGGGTCCTGTGGGAGCAGCAAGATGACATCACTGAAAAGGGTGAGTTGCCCTTCCACAAGTTTGCCTTGGTCATGAATTCTTAATGTGTGTGCCCCTCCACATGCATTCCTGGGCCACAAGGGGTCCCCTGTGTTTGTGTCCTATCAGGTTATTTATCTAGGGGTATCCACTCTTCTCCCTGATGTGGATCCTTGTGGGAGAGAGCCATGATTTTATGGGAGAAATGTTTTATTTATTTTATTACCATTTCACTGAATTCCTTTAAATTTGAGCTAATCTAATCAGGAGTAAGCTTCTTTTGATTTTTCCCTTTTCATTATCTCTCCATCCAAGAGATCATCCAGCATCTGAGAGGCATCATGGTGTAGTGGATAGAATGTTGAACTTGGAGTTAAGAAGACATTCTTGGACCTGTATGACCCTGGGCAAGTCAGCTAATCTCTCAGTCTCAGTATCCTTCTCTGTGAAATGAGTGAGTTGGGCTTGATGGACCTCCAGGTCCCTTCCAGCTCCCTTCCAGCTCCAAACCTATGGTGCTGTAAGTTCTGAACTTGAATACCTGCCACAGATACTTATTTTGTAACCATGCTCAATTTTTGTGGTAGCATATATAGGTTTTGTGGGGAAGAGAAAAGAAGTAAGGGTAAGAGAAACTGTGTCATCCATACATCATTCAGCTGAAAAAATTGGAGGGAGTGGGAGTTACTCTGGAGAAGAAAGGATATAGGAGGGACAAGATCAGTGTTCTCAAATTTTTGCAAGGTTTCCATGTGGATGAGGGGTTAAATAACCTCATTTTACTTGGCCACAGAAGGCAAATACTTAGGACCAATAGGCAGGAGTTACAGAGGAGTTACAAAGCCTAATTAGAGCTATCTCAAAGAAAAGGTTACCTTCCCAGAATGTGAATTCTTCATCAGAAGAGGTCTTCAAGCAGAAGCTGGATCATTGCTAATTTGGAGAGGCTTTGGGGGGGGGGGGGTGGGGGAGGACCTTATAAGCAAACACATCTAATTCACAAATTAGAGCTATGAATAAAAGAAGCCCTAAAGGAAACAAAAACTGCCCATCAAACAAGAGAAACTGTTTAGAAATATTTGGGCAAGTCTGTCTAGGTGGTGCAATGGATAGAATGCTGAGAAGACCCAAGTTCAACCTCACACTTAACTAGCTGTGCAACACTGAACAAGTCACCTCGGTTCCTCATTTGTAAAATGAGCTGGAGAAGGTAATGGAAAACCACTCCAGTATCTTTGCCAAGAAAACACCAAATGAGGTTATGAAGAGTTGGACACAACAGAAAGGGCTGAACAACAAATCTCTCTACCTATTTTTCTTTCTATCAAGCTCAATATCTCCTGTCTGTCTGTCTATCTATGTTTATATCTTGTCTATTTGTATCTATCTTTTATCTGTCTCTCTGTCTTATCTGCCAGGAGAAGCAATTATTTGGCTTGTTAAAAGAGTACCAAGTCAGACCTCTTTTTCTGTGCTTATGAAACATTTTACTTTAGCATAAATGTGGCTAAGGAAAGTATTAAGGAAAAAACTCCTTGATATGTTTATGTCTGATTGCTTTATTCCATATCATCTTCCTGTTAGAATTTGCATTTATTGCTCTTTTGGGTATAGCAGAGAATTACAGTAAGGGAAGTCAGGCATCTCTAGGCTTAATTCCCTGATGATTAATAATCAAGAGAAGTGCTCTCTAAGGTTAAGTACTCTTATCTTAACTTTTTTTTTTAAGGAAGAAAAGCGGGACAATTAGTAATGGAGCCTGACTGACAGAAGGCCAATTTTTATTAGAAACAATAAAATAGTTTGTATTTCTGAAACAATGAAATAGTTTCTCCAGGGCACTCTGAAGTGGCAAATGGAAGGTGGGCTTTGAAGTAAGCATGATGGAGATCCAAGGTCTTAGTCAAAAGTGAGGATGACCAAGGTTCAAAGTCCTCCTTAGTCAAATACAGGTTGTATGACCAAGGGTACCTAATCTTTCACAGTACCATAGGCAGTTTTCTAAGACTATAAATGACAGGTGTAGCTAGATGGGTGAGGTGGCAGTGGAGAGAGCACTGGACTTGGAGTCAAGAAGAGTCATCTTTATGAATTCAAATTAGGCTCAGACATGTACTAGCTATGGAACCCTGGACCAGTCACTTAACCCTGTTTGTCTCAGTTCCTCATCTGTAAAATGAGCTGGAGAAGCAAATGGAAAACTACTTTGGTATCTTTGCCAAGAAAACTCCAAAATGGGGTCATGAAGAGTTGGATACAACTAAAATGACTGAACAACAACAAATAAACGACAGGTAAATTGTTGATTTGCCTCGGACACTTAACTAGCAATGACAAACATTTTATATGACACTTTTATGTTTGCAAAGCACTTTATCTGTGGTGTCTCAGTTGATCCTCATAATAACCATGCAACGTAGGTATTATCAACATTTGACATAGGAGGAAACTGAAGCAGACTGAAGTTAAACAACTTGCCCAGGGTCATACAACTAGTAAGTACCTAAGGCAGGATTTGAATTCATCTGTCTAACCTACCCAGAAATGTTACTAAAATGAAATAAGTATATGTACAATGGGTCTATGACAATGTTATTTGTAATATTAGAGAATTGAAAACAGATTTTTAGTGGCAATGGAATGACTGAACAAATTGTTCAATGGTTATATGATGCAATATCATAGGGCTGTTTATAAGTCAAAAATGGAGGCTATAAATAGATGTGGAAAGAAAAGAGAAAAAGGAGACTAGAACACATGTTACAACATAATTTACTACCTCATAATAGTGTTCTCTATGTCCTGGGAACACCATAGTTATATGGAAACATTGCATGTACAAATCTTTTAAAATTATTGTAAAATAACAACAGGTGATTTAAAATAAAATGGATGGATCTTTGAGTGCCATTTTCTTTTTCTTTCTTTTGTAAATAGTGTTTTGAGTGCAGTTTTCATAATGAAACCTTATTGTGCATATATTTGTGTAGACACAGACATGCAAATGTATATGTACAGTGTTGTTATAAAGTTCTTATTGTAACTTTAAACTTTGATAACTTTAGATATACACAAGAAAGAAGTACACTGTAAATGGCATTTAAAAGCTTATATGATAAAATTTCAAAACAATAGGTTTTTTAACCTTTATAACTGCTGTCATTTGTTACACATTTTTCAAACTGATCTTTAATTTCTTATGTGAATTGAATTTGTGAAAAAAAACAAATTAACAACACTGATATATAAAAATTTTAAGAACTAATCTCTCATGTACCATGTACAACATTCTGTCACATGTATAACTATTTATTAAAATTTAAAGTATTTTATAACTATCCTATATATTGGCAGAGGACATGATTTCTGCCCAAACCAAGAAGAAGGTGATATATAAATTCATATTGCTTTATTCCCTTAAAGCTAGCAGAACACATGCATGCACAGAGCTAGATAAAATCTGACTGTTTGGTAAAAGAATGAGAAGCTTTTAATATGTTTTAGAACAATCCCAACTTAGGATGTCTGTGTCACTCAAATTTATGTTCTCCATATATGTTTAACCATAGTATGAGAAGGGAATTTTCTTAATTGAATAGGTTGCAAACATAACAAGATAAGACAGTTAACAAAGTGTCAATTGAAAATATAACCCCAGGATATCTGTATTTCCTTTACCATCAACATAACATAACATAGTATATGTCCATAAAATATTAAGATAAGAAAAGTCCCATTATTCAAGGTAGTATCTGGTCAAGGTGCCTTGTCTTTGGTAGTCATTAGCAGAAGAATGTTCTGGTCAGCTTCACCTGGCTGTGTAGTGCTGACACAGGAAAGGGCATTCTGGGTTTACTTAGAGAACAAAGAAAGGAATATCTGTTAGGCCATTAGTTGGCCTAATAACATGGTCGATTAGTTCAGGGTCTGGCTGTTATTGAAGTTCAAATGATATTAAATGATTATCACTTCCTACAAGCCAGTAATTTTTATATGGATGTATTCACCAATGGTTAGCAAATGCCTACCCAATCTCTGTGATATTGAATTTTTGACTGCTATGGAGCAAAACCTCTCTGATCCCTGCTGTCTGCCCTGGAATCCCCATCTACTCCAGTCCTATGCCACAGTGTCCCACCCCCTATCTGCTTGCCCCTTCTAATGTGCCTTCTGGAATTCCTGCTTTATAATGAACAAACTTTCCTTCATTCTAGACTTCATCACATATTCCTTCTATCTTCAAATACTTTGGTCCCTTGTTGTATCACCCCACATGCCTTGGTGGCCTCCAATATTGGATAAGTCACCTTATCTATCCCCTTTGCTCCTATTCACAAGATACTAAATTTGCACATTGCCATGCTGTCTGGGTCCATCACGAATTTATGTTATCTCACCTGGGCCCTTCTTGCCACCAGGCAGTCTTAAAAAAGTTAAGAGGGGGCGGCTAGGTGGTGCAGTGAGTAGAGCGCTGACCCTGGGGTCAGGAGGACCTCGTTTCAGATCCCACCTCAGACATTCAGCGCGCGCGCGCACACACACACACACACACACACACACACACACACACACACACACACACAC